>NC_141022.1:52802500-53020000 GCF_052040795.2 Danio rerio | reverse complement strand
AAATAGTGTTGTGAAAAATGCACCAAAGCCACTGAGAAAAACTGTAACTTAATCAATTTGTGTTGGGACAACATGAATGAATTGTGAGGAACCCTGCAGTGTTTATTGTTTAAGATCCACTAAAATCCAGCTGAATATTTCCTTCAGTGTCATGTGTTTGTGTGTCTGATTCCTCACCTTGTCCAGTTTCTCAATGGTGGCTCCATTCATGTGCAGGCTGTGCTGAAGCGCCACGTAAACCTTCTCCTGGAGCTTCTGAACCTGCTGAGACTCGGTCAACCATGGCCGGTCTGAACGACACAAAGAGCAAACTGTGACAACACATCTTATTTAATGCCCACAACAATATCTAAATATAGCTAGGCATGGGACTATAACCGTTTTTTCAAGGTTTTGAAACCGTAAATATTTTCTGTTATACCTTTTCTACGGTATATGTACGTTTTTTAATGTTTTTTTTTTTTTTACAAATATTTTATGTAATTTCAAATCACTTATAAACCAACATGCCAGCATGCTATAGAGCTGAACAGTGCAGTAGCTTACTTTATATCCAAAGAAAAGAAAGATATCCAAAGATGGCTTTTTAAGTTGTAAAAACAAATGTGTTTTTGAAAATAATTAGGGCTTAACAATACAGCATACAGTTGAAGTCAGAATTATTAGTCCCCCTTTGATTTTTTTAAAAATATTTCCTAAATGATGTTTAACAAAGCAATGAAATTTTCACAGTATGTCAGATAATATTTTTTCTTCTGGAGAAAGTCTTATTTGTTTTATTTTGGCTAGAATAAAAGTAGTTTTTAATTTTTAAACACTATCTTAAAAATAATATTATTAGCCCCTTTGAGCTATTTTTTTTCGATTGTCTACAGAACAAACCATCATTATACAATAACTTGCCTAATTAACCTATCTTTGCTAATTAACCTATTTAAGCCTTTAAGGACGTACTCACACTAGGCTTAAGCCTTTAAATTTTACTTTAAGCTGTATAGAAGTATCTTGAAAATATCTAGTAAAATATTAATTACTGTCATCATGGCAAAGATAAACTGAATCAGTTATTAGAAATGAGTTATTAAAACTATTATGTTTAGAAATGTGCCGAAATAAATCTCTCCGTTAAACAGTAATTGAGGGAAAAAATAAACAGCGACCAGGGGTGCTAATAATTCTGACTTCAACTGTATTAAATATTGCTATTTTTATAATTGTTTATACAATGATAACCAAATAAATAAACCAAAAAGCACTGTTTATTTATTTATTGTTGCTCATTATTTATTATAATTTATTCTCTTTAAGTCAAGTGCTATTATGGAGTTTCCGCCTGGATTTGCCTAGCCAAAATCAAAAGCTTCAAAATCCACATAAAGAGGTGTAAATGCAAAAGTTTGGTCTCATTTAAAAAAAAAAAAACCTTTGAATTTTCATTAAACAGTGTTGAAAGTGATTAAAATAATAGTATATGTTGTCTGTTTTATAATAAACTCCTCCAAAAAGAGGTGCTTTTTTTTTTTTCACTCAAATTTGAAAGTGTACCTTTTAGGTTTTGCACTCTCAGAAATAAAGGTACGCGAGCTGTCACTGGGGTGGTACCTTTTCAAAAGGTACACATTTATACTTAAATGGTCCATTTTGGTACCTCAAAAATATATATTAGTACCTACAAAATTTTAAGAGGAACACTTTTGTACTTTTTAAGTACTAATATTTTCCTTTGAGGTGTTAATATGGACTTTTAAGGTACAAATTTGTACTCTTTGAAAAGGTACCACCCCAGTGACAGCTCACGTACCTTTATTTCAGAGAGTGTGTGTGGTGTAGATTGTTGTAATTAATGTTGGTGGTTCCTGCACGTGTCAGTAATCATAGTAGGAAAGAAAAATGTCATAATCTGTGCAAAAGTTATTCTATTCCAACTAATGAGAGAATGGAACCACTTATGGGAGTATTGGGCAAGTACGGACCTTAAAAATGTAAAGAATTCAGAAGTAAACGTCATGGACCCGGTGCCGGGTCCCAGAGTTTAGGAGGTTATGCAGATGCACTGTACAGAAAATGACTTGATTATCCCAGTCAATTTATATAAATGAAATCTTTCCAAATAGAGCTATTCAAATCATCAGGTGAAATTATGTTCATATCACAATATATATCGCAACAAAACAGCAATATTTCACAATATATTGATATTTTTACTAATGAAACTAGTCAATAATTAATTTCAATTACTTAGCCTGACATGTTTTCTGTTTCAAAATATTTGAAGTGTTTCTTAAAAAAATATCCAATAGGGAAAAGGTTGCTGTTTTTTACTCAGACATTTAAAAGACGAACATATTGTAGAGCAGTAATGACAATAACAATACCGTAATACTGTGAAACCGCGATATTTTTATAAAAGGTTATCATGTCGTCAGAATCTTATACCCATGCCTAACCATAGCACATTTGTTTTCAGTATTTGTAAGCATACAAACCCAGGTTTTTAAACCCTGAGGAAATAAGTGTCTAAACTGATACCAGACATGAATGCGAGAGTCTCACCTGGAGCCAGCAGAACCGCAGCGCTGTATAACGCCATTTCCTCCTCGCTCAGCTGAAGACGACTCAGACTTTTAGCCAATTCAAACACAGCGTTTACCAGGTCATCACACCCTGCAAACATATACACAAGCCACTTACTACACTGAAGATGGAGAAATAAATGACACTTCCGTTAAGGCTTGCCATTTTCCCAGAAGCAATTTTCTTTAGCATGAAATGATTTCATAAATATATTGGGTTCCGAAAGGAAATAAGATGTTCTTGTTGCAAAGCTTCAGGTAATTGAGGAGAATAATAGAAATTTAAAAGAGATAGTTCATCATTCACTCGCCCTTTACATTCAATTTTAGAAACAATTTAAGAAACCAGCAGCCACTGATTTCCATACTATTTCTTTTTCCTACTATGGAAGTCGATGGTTACAGGTTTTCAGCTTCCCTCAGATTATCTTGCTTTTTGTTCAACAGAAGAAAGAAACTCTTAATGATTTGCAACCACTTGAGAGTGAGGGGAGAGTGTGTAGATTTGTATTTATGGGTGATCTATTCCTTAAAGTACAACAGGCTTCTATGACTGTATTCGTCATGTATGTGTCTCTATCTGTATTGTTTGCATTGCTAGTTTTATCTTAAAATCTGCATTCAAAGTCAGATTTAAGAGTAGGAAACATTTATTTTTCTTATTGTGACACATAAAAGAAAAAAACAATTTTGGAAAAAAAATTGCGTGGATCAGGATCAGAAAGAGCATTTGTTCCCAGGCACACTTAATATATATATATATATAATTTGTTCAAACTACTTAATTAAAATGAGCTGAAGATTTCATCGGGACAACTTAATTTTCCTATGCTCAATCTACATAAATTTGTTGAAAGTCTTAAGTTAACTTAATCGATTTGTGTTGGGACAACATGAATGAATTGTGTGGAGCCCTGCATTTTTTACAGTGCATGTTTACGGTTGAGGAATTTGTATTTGTCATAGAAATTTCCACAAAACCACAGATGATTAAGAAAATAACAAAAGAAAGAGGAGTAAATAAACGTATAAAATTATACAAATTTATAAATGTACATACATCTATAATATTATACACAATATTGTATGAATAGCTATATTAGGTGCAAATTAAAATGTAAGCTATGCATGGGTCATTGTTTGGATTTTGGGATGCTGGGATAAATAAAACCTTAAAAAGTATTAAAGGAATAGTTCACCCCCCAAAAAAGGACTCAAACCAGACCTTCTTGCAGTGAGTGCTAACCACTGCATTGACATCCATTGTAGTGGAAAAAAACTATAAAGGATGAGAAAATAATGACATAATTTGGGGTAAAAATTACCCTTTAAACACGCACAAATGGATTATTTAAAAAGATCTATAACAGGTTTTTTATATATATATATACTGTATATATTTGCTCTACAAAAACAATGCATTTTTTAGCTCTTCCTGATTTTAAACACTTTAAAAAAACAGCTATAGAAATAAAATAGCTTTGTAATCTACAAACTTACTCCAAGAATAATGTATTTATTCAATATGCTATGCTGTCTGCACTGCTTCTGTTTAACTTTGATGAGCTATTACTCACCAGAGCATCACTTGTATTCGATAACTGGGTTAAAAACCCATTAGCTCTTGTGCCTTATTGATTCGCGACGCCTCCACTTTTGCTCTTAAGAGGCTGCTGGTGTTTTACATTATAAAGTAAAAGTGGATGTGTTTGAAAATGAGTACTAGTGCACTGCTTCATGCATAGTAAACCGCTCAAATATATTTCAAGCACTGAAAATCCTGTTTAATGATTCTGACCAAAAAAAAAAAAAGACTTATATATATTTTATGTAACAACTGTAACAAGTGTAACAACTGAATAGTTTATCGACTAAAACAATCTCGTCAGGCATTTAATATACATAATAAACACTATTTAAGAATCACAGAAAAGCCTAAATTTATTCATCATAGATGTTTACACTTTGAGACTATCCTTCAAACCACTAGGTTTGACTCAATTGTCAGCGTCATATTTTTAATAATATAAAATTTTGTATCATAACTTACCATTGTACATAGACTGAAATGACTGATACACCTGGAAAATTGTAACTTAAAGTTTTAGTTCAAATGTAAATAAAAGCTGAGAAATATTTCCCCCCACAATGATAACTCTTTTACATCGTCTTATTATCTTTTGCGAGAAGCCTGTGTCATTTCTGTTCAGAAAACCACAAAAAAAAAGTCTGAATTTGCCAGGAGTATGAATAATTTCAGAATTTATTTTATTTTAATAAGCACAACATGTTCCTTTTGCATTGTAAGTATAAAAGAAAACTTTTCTGTTAAGTTTAATTTCCACAAATATATAAAATATATGTTTAATTCTGCATGTTGTTAATTTGCATTTTAATAGCATTACCACACAATTTTAAATGCCTGAACAAGTTAATATATTAAAGTTTGGTGTTGATGTTGACTGGATTTAAAATGATATACACATATACAGCATAAACAGTAGTGTATTTGACAGAATATAAATATTATCATTATATCATCATTTGAATTCAAAACAATTTTTTACATAATTAAATAATCACCAAGCAAATGAAAACATGCATAGAAAATATATAAACGCATATAAACACACACATTTAAACTGTGAGACATATGAATATTATAGATGGCATTTTTACATTTTAGTTTCTCTTTAAATAAATTAATTCAGACTTTATCTTTAAAACAAAATCTGTTCATAAATGTAAGCCACTTTCATTTCCTTACCATTTCTTTGTGTTTTAAACATGCATTTGTTTTTCAGCTTTGAATACTATACATTTTAAGTAATTGTAGTAATTTAAGTAATTGTAATTGTAAGTAACAAGAAATAAAATGCATGTTTATAATTATAAAGTTTCTTTCATTTAGATATAATATAGTGTGACTAATTTCAACTAATGACTGGTACACTGATGCAACTTACCTGTTTTTTTTTTTTCAGTGTCTCCCTTAAGAATGGATTATTTTGGATAGTCAGGTGCTAATATTTAATTGTATTGATAGCCTATTGTTTATTCATCTTTTTTGGGAGCAATTTAACGATATGTATTCAATCCACTAAACTGTTCATATTATTACATATAATATATAAGGGTAACTGCAGGTTTCTAATAGTTATATTTAAGATTTTTTTATTAAGACTTTTTTAAATAACAAACCAGATAAAATATAAGACTAATTGTAAAGTATAATAATTTTATAGTAGACATCTTACAAAAAAGCACACAACATATCTTTTTTATATAGAAAGAGTAAAAAAAACCCTGAAAACAATCTTGAAACTGACTAATAAAAACTTTAAAACAGAAACAAAATCTTCTTAATAACTCTGAAACACATATTTTAAGACATTTTAAAACCAATTAGGGCCTTATTTCTATAAACACCCTGTATATAGTGCTAAAAAACCGTAGGATATTTTGCACAAATCCAGTCACTCACCGAGAGCTTTGAAGAGCTGAGGACTGGCAAACTTGCCATCAAAAAACATAGTGTTGTTGGAAGAGTTGTAGGCGCGACACATTCGTATCAGCAGGACTTCCAGGCATCCTGGAATAGTAATAGAGAGAAAGAGAGCGGCAAAAAAACGTGATGGGAGGGAAAGGAAGAAAGAAATAGAAACAAAAAATATAGACAGACAGAGAAGGATAGAGAGAGAACAGATAAAAAAAGAGTGCAGGAGAGGAGAAGGAAAAACGGGAATATGCTCCACCGTGCAAAAATACACAGAAAAAAAAGATTAAAATTTGATCCAAATGTGGGAATAACAAACACCATCAAAATGAAATGTTATAGTGTTTTTTTTTGTTTTTAAATGACATAAAAATAGGGGTTTCCATTAATGAATTTTTTTTTATATACGGTAAGCACAAAGATCAGGTGTAGACAGAATGTTGGAGAAATAAACACAAGAGGAGACAAACGTTAGTGCAAATTTCAGATTTAAGATTGAAAATTGATAGATTTAAACTCTGTAAATTTACAATACAGTTGTGCCACTTTTGAATGTCGGTATTCTGAGCATGAACCGGCGTTTTATTTACTAACACCCAGAATCCGGTCTAACCTGTCATTAAATGTGCTAAAAATAGCGACTCTATATATGCAATAAGTTATAGTATTGTGTCTGTGTATATTTTAATTAACTGAGAAGTTAATAGTAAAACTATGGAGAAGTGCATTACATCACAAGACATTTCCAAACACACTTTGCAATCGAAAACAGCTAAAAAGTAATTCAAGAATAATACATAAAAAAATTGCATATATATATATTTAGACTATAATTTAATTGTGACTTTTGTGTCTGCAGTTCATTCAATTAAGGTTATTATAGTCAGGAGAATTGTTTTGTTACTTTAATTAAAAAAACAACAACATGCTCACTCACACACACACGCACGCACGCACGCACGCACGCACGCACGCACGCACGCACGCACGCACGCACACACACACACACACACACACACACACACACACACACACACACACACACACACACACACACACAATTACAATAAACAATAAACAAAAACTTAATTATATAAAAATGTTGTATTTCTAAAACAAGCAAAAATAAAAATGACAACATGCTACTAAATTATTAAAACATTTACTAAGATAAATATAAATATAAAAGAAAATTCTAATTAGAATACTTTCTAATGCAAACCGGGCTCATTCTGAAAATGTACTCCATTCGCACCTGCTTATCTTTCGTCAATCCACTAGAGGCCACTGTTGACTGACTGAATGACTGACTGATTAACCCCCTCCTTCCCTAAATCCAACCGATAGTGTTTTCAAAAGCTCAGATTGACCAGTGACCACCCACTTCACACGTTTTCAGATTGTACCACATTCTTACCCTGTTATTTACTTGTTTGTTTTACTTTTTGCCTTTTGTTTTTGTTTTACCTGCTTTCTAAAACCATTCTTTGCCGAAATCGAACCTCGTCGTCACAGTCAACTCTGCTCTGCAACTCAAATCCTCCGATGTAGCCACCAGACAAAGCCACCAGACAAACTAGTAAAAAGCGGAAAGGACGTCCATACTGAGGTAAGCAGCCTGCTGGTAAGCGCAAAGAGGAATGGTGTCATACCGCCCTGTAGCATTCGCTTTAAAGACGAAATGCAGCCATATGTTCCTCTGGCTACATGATTTGCGATCTCCAGAAATATACGTTTTCAAAATGAGCCTACAGTATGTTCCTCTGATGCTACAATAAAAGCAACACAGCCTTTTATAGATGTATGCAGACATGTATTAAGCTTACATATATATATATATATATATATATATATATATATAGCTTGTTATATATATATATATATATATATATATATATATATATATATATATATATATATATATATATATATATATATATATATATATATATATATATAACAAGCCTGAATTACTTGAATTACCTTTTTATTTCTTTTTTTTCTGAATTCTGAAAATAGTCTTTGACTCACAATGCATCCTCCACAACAAACACCCAGAAGAATTAATGTAAGAATTACAACTTTACCTGCATTACAACTTTATTCTAGAAATACCATGCTGAAATATAGTGTTGAAGAAGCTGAAAGTGTTCTGAATGATCTAACAGTGTTATCGTAACACAGCTAAATGTGATTAAACTAATAAAGCGATTAAAAAGGGCACTGTAGGCCACATCATGGCAGTGATGCGAGTGATAAATCTGTTGTATAATCTGGCATTAGTAAACTGTAATCCCTGTGAGAGGAAAGCAGAACTGACCTGCTTTGAGCAGGATGATCTGGTCATTCTGGCAGAGCTCCATGAACCCAGAGATGCGTTTGGCGAACTCCACCACGTACTGGATTGCGTTTGTGATTTGCAGAGCGCACTGCTGCCACATCCACTCTGCAGACTGAAAACACACACACACTTTCAGTACATACAGTAGCAGCCAGACTCAAATCAGCTAGCACAATCCCAGTTGAGCAATTACAGCATGAGTTGGCAGAGAATGTGTATATTGTATGTTAACAGTATTTTATTACAAGGGTGTCTGGAAAACTTGATTCTGATTTGTTGCATTCCCATGAATGCTATTCTCAGATAACAACCGCTAAACAATTCAGGTTCATCCAGGAATTTACAGCCTTTGTGCTGTAGAGTGATGCTGGTTTACCTTAAGTTGGAAGCTGCGTGTTTCTTCAGGTGTGTAGAGGCTCCACGTGTGTTTCTTCAGCTCTTCTGTGCTGTACTGACATGTCTCCAGGTGAGACTTCACCACATTCTGAGTGATCCGTTCTGGACAAAACGCATTAAGCACATTTTTCTTTAGTATAATATCTAATCTTAACACAAATGAAAATATAATAGGTGTATTAAATAATATTAATATTAAAATAATAGACTCTTAATCAACTCCAAAGCTTAAACTCACTAAAGATCAAAACCGGCAGATGTGAATCTCACCTATATCATGCAGAGAGCAGTTGTCTGGTATGGAGCCCAGCAGAGAGTGTGTGAGACGGCTGTTGTCAGGCATGATGTATTCGTGCTTAACCCTCACTGCGTCCGCCAGATCCACAGCGCTGGGTTCAGGCGAGCTCTGGCTGGATGAAGAGCTTCCACTTCCAGAACTTCCAGAGCCTGTCCCGCTGCTCAGCATCTCCAGAGCGCAGTACTCGCCTGCCTCCTCTGGCGTGAGCGGCAGGTCGAACAGCAGGCCGTCGGGCAGCGTGGCGATGTCATCTAGGTCGCTGAGGGTGGAGCTGGAGCCTCCGCTGCTGTACGGCCGGCTGTGGGCTCCGTCTTCGGCTTCATCACGGCCCGTCAGACCTGCCAGGCAGTCCTGGGAGAGCTGCTGGTGCCGCTGGACCTCTGCGTACAGACTGTCTCGCTGCTTCTTCGACATCCGGCCAAACTTCACCGCTTTAGAGAGAAAATAACAAGGCAGAGATGTAGGTGTTAGATGTTGTGTAAACGGCATTTAGATTTATGCCTGATGTTTTTTTTTTTTAGCAAGGTTGCAAAAATTTCAACAGAAGAGATAACAAAAGAGAAATTGTACAAAATATTTGTAATAAAAAAAGTTATTTCATTGTTCAAAGCATTAAAGAAAGATGAAAATTGCTCACAAAAAATAATGAAAATGATAAAGTTTTGGGTTTGAGTCAGAAACAAATGCATTTTGAGCTATGATAACACATTGTATTTTAAATCCTATTAAATAAAATAATACTTTACAACATTACTTTTGAAACCAACAAATATTTGGTGAGCTTTTCTTTACACATATTAAAGAATTTACTGATCTCACGCATATAAATGGAAACATATTTAATTATTTTTAGTTATATGCACAATTTTTAATATATATTGTTTAATATATTTTTAATATTTAATAATACTTCTAATATATACTGTATGTAGGAATTGGATGATAACTGGTTTCAAGGTTTATAACAGTTTTGGAAAAGTCAAGGTTTTCAACCTGCTAATTTTTATAGTTATAATATATAATATAATTAATTCATTCATTTTCTTTTTGGCTTAGTCCCTTTATTAATCAGGGGTCACCACAGGGGAATATGCCGCCAACTTATCCAGCACATGCTCTTCCTGCCACAACCCAACAGTGGAAAACACCCACACTCATACACTACGGCCAATTTAGCGTATTCAATTCACCTATGCCGCATGTTTATGAACTGTGGGGGAAACCAGAGCACCCGGAGGAAACCCTAAAATAATAAAAGTAATATTTATACCACTCCTAACTATTTTATTTTTAAATATTTATGGCAACAGTATCTCCAGCAGAAAAGGAGCCTCCATATCAAAAACTTGTCAGAACACGATTCAGGAAACATCTGAAAAACAAATTGCTTATAAACCAACATCCAAGCATGCTATAGTCCTGAACAGTGTAGTGGTTTTACCTTATATCCAAAGAAAAGGAAGATCTCCAAAGATGGCTTTTCAATTTTTATAGAAATCTATAAAACTAATGAAGACAGCAGGCAGCAATTTGTTTTAATTATTTAGTCTGACATTTTTACTGTTTCAAACTAACTGGTCCATGCATAATTTCAGTTGGTCCTGACTTAAACCCATTCCTTAAACTTTATATATACAGTGCTCAGCATATGAGTACACCCCCCACAAACCTCTTATTTAACTTAAGATTTTCTATAGGATGCTTTACAAAATTATTTTTGTGCTCTAGTTTAGTCAGTACTGAAGTCAATCTGGAGTTAATCTAAAAAATAACTTGGGTTAGGGAAGAATATTAAATCTAAATCTATTTATTTTCATAAATAGCAAAAATCAAAATAAACAAAAAAATACAATTTTGTTAAAATGTAGTTTGTAATATTTAGCATGAATTTAAATGAATTATCTTTCCATTTCTAAAGATGTTCTGTGACTAAAATATTATTTTAATAAATATTTCTGTTTAATAAATCTGTTTTCTTCAAATGCACCAAGATATTTTACCTATATTGACTGAGAAATACAAAAATACAAAAAAATAAAAAAATAAAAAAATATATATAATACAAAAATGCAACCTGTAAATTTACATCTCTAGTTCCAATACAGTAGATGATCCAAGATGAAACCTTATATCTGCCATCTGTCACGCTATTTAGGACCATCCATAAATAATATTTATTATGATACCATGTACACCACTTTGAATAGCCTGCCTCAAATGGTTCTAAATATAACGCAAGCATTTAGATAGAATGAGTTCAAGTTCAAGTTCTTGAATCAAGATCAAGGTCATCCAATCAGTTTCAAATCATAACAAAATAAAACCAAACAAAGCGTACAAAAAGTATGAACAGGGCTGTTTTGGGGGATTTATTATTTTTTTAAAATGATAATTAATATTTTGTCGAGTGTGTTTTTGTGCTAATACTTTCACCTGTCATAGATAAATAAGAAACTGAAATCACCAGCAGGTGGCAGCATCTTATATTCAAAACATTCATTCAAAACTGCTGATTCATTTGGAAACTGTCTTCATGAATGGATCATTGTTTTTTGGCTCTGAAGGGTAAAATAGAGAATCCTTCAGAAATGAAACACAGCGGTGTTGCTCTGGGACCCACGACTGTTCTAATCAGGCTTTGTTAGGAACTATTTTGATTGGCGAAACATCTGTAACTCTTTCAATACTGAGGGTACACATTTGGGTAAACATTTGAGTCTTAAAACTCAGTTTTGAGTCAGCCAGTGGGCTAGTTTAACATTCAGACTCACCATCGCGGCTCATGCCGAGCGCCAGGCACTTCTGCAGACGGCAGTGTTGGCAGCGGTTGCGGTTGGTTCGGTCAATCAGGCAGTTCCTCTGCCGTGAACACGAGTACATGGCATTATTCTGCTGGCTGCGTCGGAAAAAACCCTGGAACGAAAAAACACATCATTACGTCAGTGTGCAGGATGGCTAATATCAGGTGAGGCTTTTATAGGTGTGCCCTAGCATCAAATGACTAAGTAGTATAAACTAACACAGAAAACAAGAAGACAAACACATCGGGATAAAAGAAAAGGAGGGCAGAGCACAAGCATGCATTTGATGGTATCACATTTTATTGTTCCTATAATAGCTGAAGCATTAATCATGATATACAGTATCATCATTATACTGACATAAGAGTGTTAGGTAACAGGAATAATAACAAAAACATCACTATTATTTATTAACTCCACTAAATAAATCATCTTTTGACTTTCAGTTAGTTTTAAAAAAATTAACAGCAGCAATGTTAGGATTAATAAACATTTTAATAGTCATTTTCATCATCAGTCTTGGTAAACTAACTAATTTTAACAAAAGGAGCTTTATAGTATGTATTATAAGTGTTAAAATATATTTAAAATAAATAGATTACTAAGTATTTTCAGCACTATTTGGTGCTGCGAGGAACAAAAAGCAGAGAAAAAATATTCATCATATTTTGAAATTCCCATGATAATATTATGCTTGTTAATTATCAGTACATTGATTAATTGAATATTGAAAGATATTTTTGGATATTTTTGCTTCTGTGGGTTTAACTAGATTGATAAGTCAATGCACATTTAAGGTTAATACATAGTTTGTGTAAAAGATTGAAAAAATAATAGTCATTATTACCTTGCACCCTTCACACGTAATTACACCATAGTGAATCCCGGAGGATTTGTCTCCACAGATCTTACACGGTATGACCTCGATTTGGGCTGAAATGAAAACAACATCATTTAAAGGATTAAAGGGAGCATCAAAAATGCAAAAATGCAGACATATGAATTTTTGGCCTAGACCACAATGACTGTGAGCCACTGCGAACAGCAGTCAGATAGAGAGATGACATTGACTCTTGCACGGCATGAAGGACAGAAATAGCCAGAGGATTGATTTTCAGACCGAAGGGTGTATTATGTCTCGGCTTTTATAATGGAACTCATATGATCTGACTTTTAGAAACTGGATGCCTTGCATGTAAACAAGTGTTTCATCACTGACAAAAATAAAATCAAATAAATAAATGAGTACAGTAATAAAATATAGCTCTCCACAGCCTTGTTTGCATGTTTTGTGCACTTTAATACAATATATATGTTGTTTCTATTGATATACTTAAGCAACATTATTAATTTAACTAAACAGAAATAAAAGTACATAACTCATAAATAAATAAAGGTATGTTAAAAAGGTTGATGTTAAAGTATCCTATTATATATACAGAATTAAATGTCCAATTATAAACCTTGTCTTTAGTGAGGTAGAATGTAAATGTAATTGTAAAATGGCTTTAACGATATTTGTGAATTTTGTGAACAGTAAACATTATTGAAGGTCATGTCCAAGTGTTCCCTGATAAGTCGATATATTGATTATTGTGACAGGTGAAGTGTAAAAAAAAAAAATCAAAACACATTTTTTAATTCACTTAATAATTCCTTAATTTGTTTTGTTCATTAAATGTTGTTATTTAGATTCATAATGGTATTTATTTTGTAATTTTAAATAAACTGCTATTATCAGAGTTGAGTGTTGAGTGTGTTTCACAGTAATGTGTTACTGTATTTTAATTACATTTTTGAGTAACGCAGTAATGTAACGAATTACATTTTAAACTTGTGTAATTTGATTACAGTTATTAATATCAATTTAAGTTCATTATTTAGAGGACAAATATAGTTTTTGAAAGAAAAAAATATTTTCTTTAAACAACTTTTGACTGCTTTGAACTTGACTAACAACTTCTTAAAGCACTTGAATAGAAAGCATTCTGCGACGATACTCATCACCGGAGGACACCGGCGCCCAAAAACACGGTGTCCCAACTCAGCTTAAACAGGATAAAAGAATTTTTTTTAGTGCAGGATCGAGAGCGAGGGTTTCTTCTGAATGTGTAGAGAAGCTGCCTATGGGGCCGTTCACATATGCATGAGTATTTTGGAAGCGCATACCGCATTTCCTTGGCACACCCAGTTGAAAACGGTGAGTCACGTGACAAGAACTGACCAATCAGCTTCATACTTTGGAATTAACACATTTCGGCAGACTAATTACCTCAGAGAAACACAGAACACAAACACTGAAGTGCTTTTTCATACTATGGATGTCAATGGTTACAGATATCCAGTTTTCTTCTTAATGTTTTTTTCTTGTGTTAAAAAAAAGCAAATAGGGAATTTTAAGTTTTAACTCTTTTAGTCTTTTGAATATATCAAGCTGCTGTGATTAATCAGATGTGATGTTTTTCAGTGAAATTTAAATACATAAAGAACTGAAGTTTATTTTGTATGTTTATAGGTATATTTTATATGTTTTAAAAGTAACTTCAGAAGTTATCTGATTACTTTTTACAAGAAGTAAGTTGTAATGTAATCAGATTACAGTTTTCCAGTGGTAATCAGTAATTAGTAATCTATTACTTTTTGAAAGTAACTTACCTAAAACTGTTTTTTATTGAATGGGTGTTTACATTTAATACATTTTTAACATCAAATTACAGAATCTAAATTACCTTAAAGAACCTGAAAAGTCTTTGTCCCTTGAAAGTGTTTGTGGCTATTTACATTACTATGCTGTTTTGTTATAATTATATAATGAGTGGCATGCAATAAAATTGTTTATCGCAACATTTTCTGTGATAATATATCGTACAACAAAAATTCTTTATCATGACAGACCTAATTTATTGTTTTTACAAACGAAAAGCTGCATGGAATATATGAAAAATGACATCTAGAATTAATTATTTAATAATAATAATAATAATAAAATGACTAAATAAATACAAAAGTAAACAATGAAAAGCAGAATTAATGAATAAGTGAATAAATAAACATGTTTTGTGCTACAGTTATTATGCAATAGCTACATTATACAATAATAAAAAAAAATTACGCATATTTTTTTACTGCTACAGAAAACACTTGCAACAAAATACTTGTTAGGATAAAAAAAGCCCATCCACCATTTTGTCGTTCTAGCTCTGTCAGCTGAAAGCAATGACCAAGATCCACAGTGGCATGCAATGGAAAAATCTGTAATGCCTCGCTGCCCCTCCCGTCCCGCTCTCTGTGTAGAGTTATATAACCTCCGTCTGCAAACATTCCACAAACACGCCATTCAGGGCTGCTCAGTCTAATAATGCAGATGTTCCACCTCCCTGACAGCACTGCCAGCCGATTGGTCGATCCTCAGGCAGATGCGGCTGTGATTGGCTGGCTCTGAGCGTCACTCAAATAGACTTGGCAGTGAGCCCATGTGGACTCGCTGTCCTACTGACATACTTTCTCAGAGAAAAAGGGAGGAGGCTGTGGGTTGGGCCACAGCATATCTTATTTGAATAGGCCTTTCCCTTTGCTTTGTTAAGGTGGAATTGATCTTGACTGAAATACATGAGGGTTTGGACAGATAAGATGAATTCTTGGCTAGGTGACACTCTGTTCATTACATAAAATGTTGTGATGTTTACTTTATCATTATTAAATTATTTTATGTGTATATATAAGTGCTGCATGATTCAGGAAAAATCTAACATTGAAATTTGGAAAGAATTGATCATTTTACATTGATTGGGATGATTCTATAGGTGAGTAATATAATAAACTTATTAAAAGCCTAAATAAATACAGTAAAGAAAAGTTACAATTGAAACAAACAGGGTTTTACCATTTTCCAAGCCTAATAGTATTCAGGTAGAGTAATTAAACTATGAAAATAAAAGTAATTCAATAAAATTAATCATTATTAAAATTACTAACGGTACAATTTCTCATGCATACATATTTAATTAATTCTTAAAATACTGATCCTAATACCGGTAATACAAATAATATTGACAACTTGTGTATATATTTATATGATTGCATATAAAAACATAAATATTATAGATGAATGTACAAAATGTAAAGACTTACATAAATATTTAAATGCTAAAACCAGCATATTATCATGTAAATGTCTATCATTTTTAAATGCATACTCAATAGTAAATGCACATTATGTATCATCTAATAACCATCTAAATATTTCTAAAATGCATATTAAAAAAATATACTGTAAATATTTTAACTAAAGGTTATTATACTTGTGAAACATAAAAAATATTGCAACTATTTATAAAAAGTACTGTCGTGCAAATAAGCAAAAGAGAAACAAAATACAGATGCATGAAAGAATTTCCCTGAATAGCCCCTTATAATACATAATTTTCATGCATATAATAACACATTTTTCATGCATCCGTGAAAAAACGTGTCTATTTTTAACATGCATATGTTAAAGTTACTCAATATCTTGTCCTTTTAAAATGCTGTGCAAAATAGTTTACCATTTCAAAGTGTTTACTCTGTTTTCAGTTGCACTTGGCTGTGATTTTCAAATGCAAGAGCACATCCTGTGTGAACCTTTACACTTACAGAAGTATCTCCTTTAAAAAAAAAACGAATGTACTCATCCGTTTCATATTAGCTGACATACTAGGGATCATTATACTTCGCTTTTCCACAGTGCTTTATGCTATAAACGCCATCTGTGGCATGACTATGCAAACCCGTAAAGGCAGATAAAGAAGGGAATTACATGCGAGCAAAGCGACTCAGGAATACAGTTCAAACCTACAGTGAGCGGTGGCCTCTGTTATCTGTGTTTGCGTACAGTCCCATAATGCAATCACCTTTGAGTAGAGAACATTGTGTTAAGTCGATTTCGGTGACATAACACGAGACAGCAGATTAGATTAAGCAGTGGAGCGTAACGCTTTTTTTTTTTTTTTTTGCCGTAAGCATTCAGGATAATGCAAGAGGTAGAAATGCCACATTAAATGTTTTGGAATCATAATACACAAGTTTGAAAAAAAAAACAACCAAAAACATTTAGCCAAGCATAGCAAGCATGTTTTTTTTATTTTGATGATTGGGTGTAACTACTGTAAGTGTAGCCAAGTGTTAAGGGATAGTTTACAAAAAAAATAAAAATAATCAAAGTATACCTATGATTTACTAACCTGCAAGTGGTTACACATTTTTATAAGTTTGTTTTGTTGAACACAAAATAAGACATTTTAAAGATTGTTGGAAAAGTGTCTCCACTGACATCCATATAAAAAACTATGGAAGACAATGGCTACCAGTTTACGCCCACATTACCATGTATTATAAACTGTAAAAAAAAAAATCTATTAAATAACAGGGTCCACAGTTCATAATTCATGTTCTTTTTTTATGGTTATTAATTGCATAATGGGTCTTTGATCTCTGGTGTTGACTTTTGATGTTGAAAATTCAACTCTGCAGTTTGACAAGTTGTATTTTAGTAGTTTAAAAGAAAATATTGTATTAGAAATATTAAACTAACTACTAACATTTTAAACACCATCTCAGACAATAATATTACTTTGAAAGATGTCGATTAAAATCCCTTTTTTTTTCTAACTTTTCAACATAAAAAGTTGTTGAAGGGTGAGGTCTCATAATTCAATTGAAAAGAAAAAATAAATGAAAAAACAAAAACATGGAAAAAATTGCTAATTGCTAGAATAAAGAATACATAGACAGATACATAAACAAAGCTATATAGAAGACAGAAATATTAGAAATATTTTCATCAGGTAATGTGATAACTATTTCCAACCCAGGCTCATTCTGAAAATGTAACGCTATATATTTTTCTTGAGAGCCCCAAATACGTCCCAGGAGATTCATTTTTTTTTTTTTTAGCAGTTTTTGTTTCAGACACTATTTGATATCTCAAATTTCGCTCGCCGTTCATATCTGCTGTTCTCACGTAAATCCACCAGAGGCTGCTGTCAACTGACTGACAGACTGACTAACCCACCCTCCTCCTTTCCTAAACCCAACCAATAGTGTTTTCAGAAGAACAGATTGACTCTATCCACCTCCTCCCAAAACCCAAATGACAGTTTTAAAAAGCAATTCAGTAAAAGAAAAGTCCTTGCCTGTTTTTTACCACGTTTCCAGATTTTACCACATTCTCACCCTGTTATTTCCTTGTTTATTTTATTTTTTGGCTTTCGTTTTTCTCCTACCCACTTTCTGGAATCATGGTTCTCTGGACTCGAACCCTTTCGTCATGGTCAACTCTTCTCTGCATCTCAAGTCTGCCAATGTACATGGTAAGCTACTGCTCAAACTGGTAAAGCCGGTTGCATACAAAGTTCGGTCAGCTGGTAAGCACGAAAAGGAACAGTAAAATACCGCCTTGTAGTGATAGTTTTAAAGATGAAATGCAGACAAATGTACTTCTGGCTACATTATTCGCTATCTCCAGAAATGTATATAAGGCTAAGTTTTCAGAATGAGCCTATGTTGACTATTTCCTGCTAAAATTCTCTAGAAAAATGCTATTTTTATTAGTATTTAATATAAAAATCCAGTATACGATAGCATAACACCACTTACTAGAAAGGGGGTGTATAAAATATTAAGGATATTTGAATACCAATTCCCACTATTAACTACTGGCTTATTACCTGCCTATTATTTAGATAGTTACGCTGTTTATTAGTACTAGTGTACTAAAGCACAACCTCATACTACATCACTAATCCTACTAGATACACCCAAAATAAACTATTGCAGTTTGTTTAAACTACTTATTTAAAATAAGCTGAAACAACACAATTCTCAAGGTTTTTTTAGGGGACAACTTAATTGTTTTATGTACAATCCACTTCAAATTGTGATTTAAAAACTAATAAGTTAACTTAATTCCTTCAATGTTGTCCCAACATAAAACTACTACCTTACTAACTAATAATAAGCAGCAATTGAATAGTTTACTGAGCTAAAAGTCTTAGTTAATGGTTTGCTAATAGCAAGAACAGTTCCTTAAAAGAAAGTGTGACAATACATTTAATTTATCGCACCTCTCAGTGATAAGATCATTGCATATTGTGATTAATTTTCCATAATGTTCTACATATAGTGCAGCCCTAATATATTATTTCGTGTTAAACCTAGGAGAGACACTCATAAATGTTAAGAACAAATAAAGATTGAGGAAGTTACGAGTTGTTTTTATGTAATAAGAGAGAACTCTCCTTTTAATTCCTCAAAGATGAGCAGAAGAATATTTGTGGTCACATGGTTGGCAAATGTAGGCCAGAGTAAACAACAATGATTTAACACCTCACCTATTTTACATAACACATCTCCGAGTTTCACCCGAGCGGAGAGAATTCCAGACGGCTTCACGCAGGAATTACACTGTAGTTTTCTGATAAGATGGAGTGTGTGAAATGGTCAGTGTGTCAGTAAGTCAACCCATGCCAAATGTCTCTACTGTACTTGCCATATTGAAAGCAAGGTCACGAAATGCCAAGCTCACTTCAAAGATCGCACTGATGTCAAACCAAACAGCAGGAGAGGTGATTAAGCGTGCTCTAAAACAACACCCGGTTACCTAATAGCTTTATTTATGCATGCATTAGTGTGTGCGTGTTTCTTTGATGTGCAGCGATTACCATCATTCTAGTGTTGACTCAATAGAAAAGAGGACTTGTTATCAGAACGAAAGGGATGCGAGCTGCATTGAATGGCATTAAAATATTTAAATAAATTAAAAAATGACCGTTTTCTGTTACACGCAAAAGACGATGTTTAGAGGAATGTTGGAATCTAGCTATTGACATTAGGGCTGCATGATATTGGACAAAATCTGACATTGAGATACGAATACAATTTCAGAACATGAGTTATTTTTGTTCCTCTGTTTGGAATGAAAACATTAGTTTAGACTGATTTGGATCAGTTTGTAGCAGAGTGAATCTAACAAACTGCAAGCATAAATGAATAAGATAAAAGTGAAATAAGCAATGCTTTATTGTCATCCGGAGTCAAACAGTACACAGCAAATTCATCAGAGTTAAATTCTCGGTGTTGAAGCATTTCAGAGTAAAGTGTTGACGTTAAAGAGTTAGATTTTGATAAATGAATATAATAAGAGTTAAAATTGATTTTATTCAGTGCGAAATCAAGGAGTTATCTTTTCAACACTTGGTGGTGTTATTTCCAACATCCGGGAATTCATGCAGCCCCAGTCACTGAAGAATTTTCCAGACGCCATTTTCCATCTGAGGTTTAGAACAGCAACTGGTGAGTCAAACTACCTAAATGTTGGTATTTTACTGACTTTCTTTAAGGAAATACAGTTGTAAACATATTGTTAAGTTAATAACTTTAGAATGGAGTGACAATTTTAAACTTCTGCGGTTCATTCATGGTCGTTTGTGTATCTAACGTTAACGTTAGCTCGGTTAACTGACCGCATTACTATTGACTTCTTTTCAAGAATGTTTTTATATATGCTCACGCATACATAGTGCATAAAAACATCAAATGTACATGTTCAACACATTTCTGTCACGCTTAATGCTATTTTGTGCGTTGTTACCCATCTGTAAAATAAAATCGACACTTCTCCTTTAATTCGAAGCAAACTAGCGAGGGAATCCCCGGAGCAGCCTAGCCTACTCTGCCTGGATGCTAACGGCAACACAGGACGGTTTCCATGAGCTCTGGAGTTTCTAAAACATATCTGGTGAGTAAATGAACATGCTTACTTATAAAAGGCTTCCTGACTGAAACATATGATTGTTTGTTATTCGTGTACGTTAATTTGGTTATTTTAAACACCGCAGCCCTTTTAAACTGGTTGATTCGTGGCCGTCCATATAACGCTAGTCCATAGACTCGCGTGATAACGTAACAGTTACGCTTGAATTATATTAAGTGTTGACAACCATTAAAGTCGGAATGTTAACATTAATGTCTTTAAATGACCGCGTTTGCACTTTATCAGACATTTGACGTTACAGAAGTCTCACGGAAGTTGCGGCACTAACGTTAACGTTATCCCGCAAATGCACAGAGACTCCCAGATGCCCAAGTAGATGCCCGCAAATGAATGATAATCTCCTGGAAATCGCGCGTCTCCCGCATGGTCATTAAACACTTTGCACACCCCTCTCTACCGCATCCCTCCCAGCTCTTCAGGTACGTCGCGCGCAAGTCACCCCCACCGCTCTTCAGGTACGTCGCGCGCAACTCATCTCATTGCTCTTCAGGTACCCATCTCTCCCGCTAACGTTACCTCCCGCAAATCAACTCTGTATCCCCCGAAAATGACTTTTCCCAACTCGGGATGTCTGACGTTAGTAAGTTAGGCTATTTCTGTAGTCAGGAGGCATACTTTGTGATGTTTATCTCTTTTATCTGAAGGTTATGCATATGTGTTTGATACTAATGTGTTGTTGTTTTTTAACAGCCACAGTTCTCTATACAATAACACAAGACCCTGTGACGGTGGCTGATTAGAGACGGATGGTGTATTTCCAGAGTTGGTGAAATGACCAAGCACACCTTCTTGGTCATATGTGGTGATAATAATGAAGGTATGTTTGATAAAGTTCTGTATTTGTTTCACAATAAGCTAAGAGGGTATTAGATCATTAGAGAATAACAAATTACATGAAGGTGATAAGTTTTGTATTGTGGGTGAACTGTTACTTAAATAATGTTTTGCTCTGCTTTGCACTTTTCCTCTTCTGCTTATCCTAATATTTTAGATTATATTTGGACCTGAAACATCTGCTAGACTCCAGGAAAGGTGGCGTCAATACTGGACCTGAAAGGGCCTAACAAGTTGAATCTGGTAAAGAAACACGCACGCACACACACACACACGCACACACACATGCACGCACACGCTTACAGAAAACTGTAAATTTATGAATATTTTTTACACTGTGGCCAATATTTTGGGGAAGTCAGCATCACTAAATGATATAAAATATTTTAAGCTCCTCTAAATTTTGCTCCAAGTGTTGTGTTAAATTGAGGATTCTGGACAGACAGCTGCCTGTTTTTCCAGTTCTAGTCATAGTGGTTAACCTAATTGTTTTTGGAGATGCAACAGTGATATATGTTTTTTTCTACTTTTCCATATCCTGTCACCTCAACCAGCTGGGAGAAATCAAGTTGTGGATCATCATGAAGATTTTCAAAAGGTGAGTTTAGATTTCTTGAATGTTTCATTTACTTTAAATGTTCTTTTAAATATATCATAGAATTTGATTGCAATTTGTTTTCAAACATTTTTCTTAGTCATGCTGGAGTCTTGAAGAGTTCTTAGATGAGCATCACCCTATATCTGTGCATCAGGAACCACCAGACGAGCGATCAGTATCTACTACATCGTCATGGTTATAAAGGACATCCTGTGACTGGGAAGCACTTCATTCACAGGACATGCTTGATGAGATTTCCTAGCTCCAGTTTGTTTTCACACAAGTTTACAGCATTTGTACCTTCATTTAAACTGCTGTGTTTGATATGGAGGACCAAGGAAACACCAGAAGTGAAAGATTTGCACGCCAAGTAGTTTAAAATGTAATTTCAGAAGAAAACTATGCGTTCAGAAGAAAACTATGAGTGACGCTATATTGAACTTTCAAATGGCTCTGATGAAACATCAAGTTTGGACCAAAGGACTGAAACAGCCTTTTTGAGCACTGGTCATACATATTTTGTTGATACTGTCTGTACTAATAAAACATTTAAAGCATATTTGACATTGTTGCATTTTAAAAACTGAATGAATTGTTGAAGTGGTGAATGTTTTCAAATAAAATGTTTTTTATTTTGTAATTTACAGTCTATTTGACCTTTTTACCATATTTACACTCAAGAGAGTTGAATAAAATAACAATATATTACACCAGGCGGTGTTAAATATAGTTACATATTTTAACTCTGCCCAGAGTTAAAATTAACCCTTACTTCGGTGTCAATGTGCCAACCCTTTTGAAAGTGTTGATTTAACTCTGTTTTGAGTGGACCCCATGAGACACTTTCAAAGGGTTGAAATTAACACCCATAGAGTTGTTTTGGGTCCCCATATTTTGCTGTGTAGTAAGATATTCAGTAGAAGTAATCAAGTGATCAAATGTAATGTAAAATGTAAAATAACACGGTACAGTCTTCATTCCTGACCAACTACAATCCCAACTAATGCGAAAGCACACATTGGGATATCGATGCTGAAACGATATATAGTGCAGTCCAATTTTACATCAAAAATAGGAAAAACTACATTGTAAAAATTGCCATTGATTTTAAGGGTAAATAAAATGTAAAAATTCTACATTGAAAAATCTATTTAAATAGTACATTTCCTCAATAAATATGGTGACTACTCATAAATTGATTACTATGATTACAATTCTTTTTAGCTTTTTTTTTTCACATCAGTTATAGGCCATTTTGAGGGATGTAAACAATTATGGTCCTAATGTATTTCTTGTATTACATTTTTTAATTTCTATAGCTCCCAAAAATCCAAAAAGATCCACATATTGATAAATAATTATGTGGGAGCCATTTTAACATTAAGATGTATTATGTTACAGTTATTAGGGATGTCCAAATCTGATCACGTGATTGGAAATTGGGTCTGATCACACGTTTTGAACTAATAAAATACGGTAGTTTACCGTAAAATAGTGAAATTTATTAAGCAGTTTCAACCTTATTATTATTTATACCGGTTTAAGTTACATCTAATTTTGATAAATAATGTTTATTGCATTACTTTACCATCATGTGCATCGCCATGATGTTGTTGTGTGAAAGACACTGAACACCTTTTACTTTAATATATTTGCGTGTTTCTCTGCTGTGGGAAGAGTTGTTTGTGATCAGCATTTGTGCTTTTGATTGTGTCTTTTTTTTGTGTAACAAATGTTTAGATGTTAGTACTTCAAAACATCAGTGTAATAACATTTTAAGTGAACAAATTATGATAGTTCACCATAAAACTAGGTCTGTCACAATAATCAATATATTGACTTATGGCGCAATACTTTTTGGCATTGCAATACTGCATATATTTACAAATTCACAAATGACGTTAAAGCCATTTTACAATGACATTTAAGCTCTACCTCACCGAAAATTTATAATTTGACATTGAACTAATAGGACATTTAATAGTATATATAATAGGACATTTAGCTTTAACATCAAATTACAGAATCTAAATAACCTTAAAAATAATAAGTATTTTAAAGTGTTTTAGGCTATTTGCATTATATATCAGGGGTATAAAATGATCTCAGAATGACAATAAGAACGCTTCTCGCAATGATTTTTGAGACAATATATCGCACAACAAAAATTGCTTATCGTGATGGGCCTACATACGTCACAGGTGTGGCTCACAGACAATCCAGATCATCAAAAGCACACTTATTTATTAACAAATCGCACTTACAAAGGGAACTTGGCACATAGGACTCACAAGGATGTTGACACTTCAATACCGGACAATACTAATAAACTAAATAAACTAAAGTAAATAACTAACTAAAAATAATAAACTAAAGCAGCAGTATAAACACGCAAGACACGATTAAACAAATTACAAACAGGGGTGACACAGCAGGTGGAACTCATGATCATTAACAAACAGCGGGAAACAGAACAAAGAGCTCACATGACATAAACATGCATGGAACAAACACATGAGACACCGCATGACACAGCACAGCATAGACACACCAAACAAGTGACAACATAAAACGGTGAAATTCCTTCTCCGATTTTATAGGGGGGTTTAATCAATTATTTTTATAGTACAGTGAATAGTAGAGACAGAAAAGCATTAGAAGCAAAGAGAGAAAAAGAATTGGCAAGGGACCTTGAGCCGGGCATCGAACTCAGGTCTCCGTTTTTTCAAATACTTTTTTTTTTTTACAGTGTATGGATATCAATGGCTATGGATTTTCAACACTCTTTAGAGTTTCTTCTTTTGTGTTCAACAGAACAAAGAAACTCAAACAGGTTTGGAACGAGTAAAGCATGAGAAAACGATGACAGAATGCTATTTTTTGGCTGAACTATCCTTTTAAGAATGATGATACAAAACAGACGGCAGAAAACTGGCAGCATTCATATTGAGAATACGATTGACGTAGGTTTTTTCAGGATATAAAGTATGATTTGTTATGGCTCTTCTTGTCCTCGTCTGCTCTGCGAACATAAGTCTTGTGTTGTGTATATTTAAACACAGCCCCACCTCACGACTGTACGCCCGGACACATATCCCTGCAACGGTCTCAACGTTTGTTCAGATGGCAAACAAAAATGACAGAAAGACAAAAGCCTCACTGTGCTTACAGACAAAAGAGAGCCTGAGTCAATAAATCAATAAAAATAGAACGGATTATGACTTAATATTTACTCAGCTCCGGTTAAAGGACAAACTTTTAAGAAGTCAAGTTAAAAATCTTTACAAGTTGAGGCAAAACTATTAGCAATAACATGTTTTACAGGATCTGTAATAACTGTGTTATGAAATATGACTATTTGTATAAATAAAAATGTCAATATACTGCCTTTTTCCTTGCATAGTGAAATAATTTGTTAACACTTTTTTTTTTGAAGGTCCCTACTGCACATGTTGTTGACTAAAATTTGCATTGCAACTACATGCCAATTACTTCTCATGTGAATATTAGTATACTGTCTGCTTAATATCTGCTGATACTGCTCCTTCAACAGACATTTAACTGACTATAAGAAATATTGCAAGTACATGTCAACCTACACTAACCTCAACCTAATAGTCTACTTATAATCTATAGAGAATTAGTTGGCATGTAGATGCAATGTAACTTAAAATCAACAAAATGTGTTAAAGGGGTTATCAAAATAAAGTGATACCATTCATTTTGGGTGCAGAGTGAACACTGACTGTCTGTGAAAGCAATCACGTAATTCAGCACAATCATAAAAACAATCTGATACTGGCCAGAATTTCGGTGATCTCACTAGTATTATTTTGTATAATAAATGTTTTTATATAATAATATTTAATAAAACAATTATTAATTTGACAATACTGACAATGTCTAAATTAAAAATCATATAAGCACATATATTTAATGTAATATTTTTGTATGACTTCCATAATAATGCAATTAGAAATAGCATTAATATTTATAATGTCATATACACTTTATTTCATGTATTTTATGGGTATCAAGTTTAGCATATGTCATTTTAATTGGTTAAACTAACTTTAATGACATTAAATTATGCAATTTCTATTCAAATAAATATATAATCAAATATTTCAATAAAAAACTAATAAAATGTTGTATTTATAATGTCCTAGGTAAAGCAAGCTCTCAAGCGGCCGCTTAGGGCCACAAGAAATTTGAGGGCCACCAAATAAATACCTAGAAGTATAAATGATACTATAGGTTATATACAGGGTGGGCCATTTATATGGATACTCCTTATTAAAATGGGAATGGTTGGTGATTTTAACATCCTATTTGTGGCACATTAGTATATGTGAGGGGGCTTGTAAATAACTCATGAAAGAATAAAGTTACGTTAAAACCAAGCACACCATTGTTTTTTCTTGTAAAATTCCCAACAAGTTTATTAAGGGGTCTCCATATAAAGGCCCACCCTGTATAAAATTTTTTTCTATCATATTTTGTACAGTGAGGGTCTAAAAATTGTAATTTGAACCTATTTATTACATCTGAGCAAATGTGTCCCCACCTTCAATCACTGACCAGTCCAGCAGTCAGATCAGTAAAGATTTACTTTTAAAGTTGAAATAGTTCATTTATTATTGAGTTTACATGTAAACTTTAAAATAAAATATGTTTAGTTGTAAATTCATCTTAAGAAAACAAATAATTTTAAAAGTTTTACAAGGTGCTTTGCGGGTTTTTATCATTTTGCATTAAGATAAAATGTAAAAAAAAATAGATTGAATGATAGAAGAAAAAACAACTGCAAAATAATATTAAATAAATAATAGAATAAAATACAAAAGGTGTATTTTAGAACATTTGGCCTCTTGGCTGGAATTATTTAGGACCCCAAAATCACTAAAATCGCCCCTGATTATAATACATCTGTAATTACAAAATAATTACAGTGCTCATATTTTCTAATTAAAAACATTAATAATTAAGTTACATTTTGATTATAATTAATAAACATTTTGAATGGGTCTAGCAAACTATAATTTTAGAACAGTAATTTTCAATTGTTCAAAAAAATAAAGTCATATTTTCATACTATTGGCTAAATTAGAAACAGTTTAAAAGCAATTTACCATAACAAGTATACTTTTATTATAAATAAACTTTTATTGTAAAACTACACAACAGAATAAATATTTACAGCACATATAACTAAATCAGAAATCATTTATATCAGTAACACTAAGTCACAATTCATGCTATATGAACTACTAGCTAATTACCTCCCTAATATTGATATAACCTGTTTATTAGCACTTATAAAGTACGATCTTATTCTACATCCCTATTCTACCCTAAAACCTAAACCCAACTTCTAACTATTAATAAGCCGCTAATTAGTAGTTTATTCATTGGGTTTAATAATTGTTTTTAAGGTAAGTGTTTGCAAACAATGTATATGGGCTGAATTTAATCAAAAAAATAAATTTAGTAATGTTAAACTTAGTTTGTTTACATTCAGCCTATATAAACTGGTTGCAAACACTTCCCTTTAAAAAAATGAGTAAATTCAATGCATCATTTTTCCAGTGTAATAATGGTTTAACAGCGTAAATTGTACTTAAAGTGTTGCCAACATATTTGTTATGTAGACGTTTAGATTTATTATTTTATGATAACATTACTTAGTATTTCCCCCACGCTTGCATTTATTTATCAAGTCACCTTGTTACATAAAATCGCTGAGACTGCTCTAATAAAATCTTGTTTATTGTCTAAATGAGCGGAGTTCAAGTTCAAACTCAAGTTCATGCTGGAAGATAAAGGCGCGGCGGTCATGGAAAAAACAGACCGCATGGGTTTGCACGACTCCGGCAGAGCGCCTCCCATTTTCTGGCGCTCGCCTCTGCTGTGAATGCTGTGTAATGCTCAGTGACATAACTAGGTCAGTAGAACAGCAGGTTTGAGCACTGCTCACACAGCCGGCCATGCTGCCCTGAGAAAACAACAACACGCCACGCAGAGGAGCCCCTATATCTAACATTTACACTCAACAAAATCCCTAAAAAAGTCAAGTTGTTCAGGATTTACCTGATATTGATGTTGTCAAAAGCGTGTTCGGAAAAATATTCTGTTTTTAAGACGAACTATACGTGCGTCACGACACTTGGAGAGTTTTAAATTCGACAAATACTTTGATGTTGTATTTATATTTAAAAGTGTTATTTTGTAGCTTAGTTTAAAAATGATAATAATTTTACGCTTATTACGTAATTATTAAAGAGACCTGTCAAACTCGTCAGCGAAGCTTCGACATTCTGCGTCAGTATTCCAAACTCACTTCTGACACATTCGAACATTTAAGAATGATACATGGTGTCGTTTTGCAAACAAATAGAACGCCAAAGAACATTCGAATGAATCCAAAAGTAACAAGTGTCCGTTTGGAAAATGTCACAGGGAAACAATGCAGAAAATATACAGAATGTGAAGGAAATTACTATCCAGAATAATATGCAAAGTCAACGTAATACATCATAAAAATGCAACAAACATCTTACCTCTCATGTTGACAGGTTTCGTGCTTCTCCAAAGTTTAAATGCGTGAGGAGAAATAATGTTCGGACTAAGTAACTAACGTCAGACAACTGCCCGAATTAAAGTTTTCAGCTCCGACTGTGAGCATTGTTTGGAAAATAAAACTCCTCAGAAGTAAATTCGTGTTTCTACACTTCTTGCGCTTTGTGTGCAAAAAAATAAAGTCGCTGTCGAAGTAAGTGTGTGTGTGTTATGGCGCGGTGAGAATCGGCGTCCTCCTCCCTCTGCTCTCACTCTACCCTGCTAACCTACTTTCAGACGCGTGGACTCTCACATGATTTCGTGCCCGCGCAATGCTCACGGGGCCGCGCACCCGTCAGCGCTTTTTTAAGGAGGGACTGGAATTCAAGAGGATTCGGGGAATTTTCGGCGCATTTTATCGAATAAACAGAGGGAAATTAATTTAATTAAGGCGAATAAGGTCCCTGAGGATGAATTGCACATTTAATCTCCTAACTAAAAAATATGTGGTAGAAAAGCGGGTCCACAGCAGCAGGAGTCATAATAGTGTGGCCGTCAATAAAGTGTATCATTCTGCAGTGCATGACATAAATAATGATGCAATATTTTCATGGCTGGAGATGGCATTGCAGTTTATTTTACTTTTTTTTTTTTTTTTTTTTGCTGGCTTTTCATGTTTTTAGTTTTGGATATTGAGAACAAAATATAAATAAGAGGATTAGATTCATTAGTGCAAATCCACAGATAAATCCTCAGTGCATTGTCAAATGTAAATTATTAACTTAAAGGGACAGTTCTCCCTAAATCATTTACTCACCCTTCACTTGGATTTCTTTCTTCTGTCGAACACAAAAGAGGTTATTTTGAAAAATGTTGGATGCCTGTAACTACCCACTCCCAGGGCCACTTATATCAAAGTTGATATTTAGCCTAACCATACTGGTGTTTCTTGGCATCTAGTTTTCACAAGGTGGGTTGTTAGTCCAACGCTTAAACCCCAACCTGGAGGACCAGGACATACACATATACCACAGAAAATGTATCTTACTTAATTCACCCAACGAATGTCTTTGGACTGTGTGGGAAACCAGAGCACCCATATTACAATAAGTTAAAGCAACTTAAACATATTTGTTCTCTTGATTTTTGTCATTCATTTTTTAGTGCATTGGTTTTTTCAATGGAAGTCAATTCTTACCAGTTTCTAACATAAAGATAAAAAGAAACTCATAATGGTTTGGAACCAATTGAATGCAACATTTCAACATATTCCTCAGCCTTAAGGTTCTACAATGATCATTTTCTTAAAATAAATCATATGAAAAAATTATTAATATGGAAACTAACCTTAGTTATTTCCCATGTAGCAACATACTAATAGGGAACATCCGAATACCTGCTCAGAGTGACATTTAGATAAATCTTTTCTCTTAATAACATAAACAAATACACAGGAAAAATGACAGCAGAGAGAAAACAGCAGCTCAGAAAGCATCTGATCATAATGATATATGGATATGTTTCAACAAGATCTGCAGTTTACCGGCATCAACCCAGCAAACACACAACATCATAAGACGTTAACCCTTTAATATATGAGGAACCATATGGTAACTTTGTTGATTCTGATTACAATTTAAATTTTACAATATAAAAGTCTTGTTATAACCCCAAGTAATACTCAATGGGTTTTCCAGTGAGAATTTCAATAAGGGTTACTTCTTAAAGGGTTAATAAAATGTAATTGCACATTTTAAGTCTCTTGGCTTTATTGCCAATCTGTGAAAATCTTGTAACAAAACTGCAAAAAACAGACAAATCCAAGACATTAGAAGTAGTAAGACCGATTTTAAACCACACTGAACTGAGCTAAACTGAACTGAACTTAAACACTAAAAACTGAACTACTCTGTTCCAATTACTATGACCATTTATGTGAAGCTGCTTTGACACAATCTACATTGTAAAAGCGCTATACAAATAAAGCTGAATTGAATTGAATTTTAACGAGGACTTGTGATGCTTTTATGAACTCATCTGTCAAAATCCCAGCAGGCAAAGAACATCAACATGATGTCAGATTGACAATGTACCCCAACGCTGTGGGAAATTGCATTTCGTTTATCGAAAAATCGAGTTGACATCAGAACCCAACTTCAGGCCAATGTCATTGTCCAATGTCGAACAGACGTTAAAGTTTGATTACTTTACAAAGCAACCTAAAAACAACAAAATATCAACGTCTAACAATGTTACAGCTTTATGTTGTGTGGACGTTACCAATATGATGACAATTAAAATAATTTTGGTTGTCATAGCTGACGAATAAAAATTGATGTCAATATGATGTTGGTTTAAGATGTTGGCTAGATGTTGGATTTTGGTCACTTTCCAGCACAACCTAAAATCAAGAAAATATGAATATAAATTCACGTCAGTACTGGATGTCAAAATAACATTGTCTTTAGACACAAGTGACCTATATCTAACCTAGTATTAAAAATATTATATTGACCAACAAAAAAATGAAGTTGGTAAACATTTTTCTACGGTAAAACATGCTATCTATTTTGAAGTCATGGGTGTACAAACATTAGAAATGGAACATTTAAATGCTGAATGCATTTATAACTCTAAGCAATGCCAACAATTTTTTTTATGCAAACTAAATGCACATTCATGATGTATTCTGCAAAACAGCACTTTTATTAATCGGACAGAAAAAAAAATCCCTCAGTCATGAGGTATAAAAAAAGGGCTGGCCTTGTAATAGTTATGGCAGATGGTTATGTAATCCTTGCAGGCCTGCTGGAGGCTTGAACAGACTAATTATTCATTATTCATTTATTTTTTTTGGGGGAGGTGGGGGGGGGGGGTGCATTAACTCCTGAGGGACTCTACAATTTTTTTTTAGCTTCTTAAAGAACATTTGTATATCTTATGGTTGCAACGGACAACATTTTAGACAACATTTTAGCCACATTCATTTTTTATGCATCAAAAACAAGTCTCCAAATGCACGGACAGCAAATAAAGTGTAAATATACACTCCTAAAATGATTTCTGCTGCTTGCTCAGACTACTTATTGAAAATGAGCAGGAACAACACAACTCTTGAGATTTCTCAGGGGCAACTTGATTGTTTTATGTTCAATCCACATAAATTTGTAAAGTTAACCTAACCGATTTGTGTTGGGACAACATTAATACATTGTGTGGAACACTTCACTTTTAACAGTGTATTACCAAATGTTATTTTTTTAAAAGTAAATTGTAAAGTATTATTTTATTTAATGGGTTTTAAAACACCATGCTTTGAATGCTCAAAAACATTTCTCATTAATATCATATGTTGAAAACACTTGTTTCCGACTGAAACCCAAAATCATACAAACACAAGTGCTACTTTAGGAATTTGATGTAAACATTTTTTGTGTTTTAAGTCATTGAAATTACACTTATTTAAAAAAGAAAAATATTTATATATATTACAGTTGAAGTCAGAATTATTACCCCCCCTGAATTATTAGACCCCGTTTATTTTTTTTCCCCAATTTCTGTTTAACAGAGAGAATATTTTTTCAACACATTTCTAAACATAATAGTTTTAGTAACTCATTTCTAATAACTGATTTATTTTATATTTGCCATGATGATAGTAAATAATATTTTACTAGATATTTTACAAGACACTTCTATACAGCTTAAAGTGACATTTAAAGGCCTAACTAGGTTAATTGAGTTAACTAGGCAGGTTAGGGTAATTAGGCAAGTTATTGTATAAAGATAGTTTGTTCTGTAGACTATCAAAAAAAAAAAAAAAAAACTATAGCTTAAAAGGGGCTAATAATTTTGACCTTAAAATAGTGTTTAAAAAATTAAAAACTGCTTTTATTCTAGCCGAAATAAAACAAATAAGACTTTCTTCAGAAGAACAAATATTATCAGACATACTGTAAAAATTTCCTTGCTCTGTTAAACATAATTTGGGAAATATTTTAAAAAGAAGAAAAAAGTCAAAGGGGGGCTAATAATTATGACTTCAACTGTATGTATATATATATATATATATATATATATATATATATATATATATATATATATATATATATATATATATATATATAAATAAAACATTATATTATTTTTTTTCTTTTAAAATCTCTTTTGTTGAAATTATTGCTACCTTGCGAAATAAATTAAAACTTATAAAAATACAAATTTGAGGCCCAAACTTTTCCAAAAAAAAAACCGACAGACATAAATCTAAACTAGGTGGGCAAAGTTGGTCCTTGAGGGCTGGTGTCCTGTGAAATTTAGGTTCAACCACAGTCAGACACACCTGGGCTACATTGTAAAAAATCCGTAATTTTATGGTTTATTTCTGGCAGCTGGGGTGCCGGAAATATAGCAGCCCTTAAATTAAAAAAATTGACCATATAATAATGGATATTACATCACAGAAATTTACTAGAAATTTTAAGTTAAGGACATTTCTGTAATTTATATGCAATATTTTATGGTTTATTTCTGTAAATTAACTTTTTCTTTACAGTGTAGCTAATCTAGTCCTTACTAGGATTTCTAATAACATCCGTGCATCTGTGTTGAGGCAAGTTGGAGCTAAACTCTGCAGGACACCTGCCCTTCAAAACTGAGTTTGGGCACGCCTGATCTATACAGTTGTTCCACAAAATATCTTCATGTTGTCCCAACACAAATCGATTACGATAACTTAATTGTTTTTACAAATTTAAGTGGATTGAATTGTGGTGCTTCAGCTCATTTAAAATAAGTAGTTTGTAGAAGCAGTAAAATATATATATTTCTTGAGTGATAGCAAGACAAAGATGAATAAATAAATAAAACGAGTATATGAAATAAACGAAATAAATAAAACACACAAATGCCTCAATGTGTGCATGATTTGAGCACCTTTCAAAATTGTAAATGGCATTGATGACGAGCCGAGCAGAGCGGCGGCTGTGTGTGGAAAAGCTTGGTGATGCAATTCTCTGGCAGGGGCTCTTATGAAACACACAGAGCAGATTACAGTAAGTAGGTTAGTGGAACAAGCAGAGAGCACACAGTGCTGCGCTCAAAGCGGCTCCCTGTTTGGCCTCTCCCCCCCCTCCTCCCATCTATCGCTGTACTCGCTCTTCCTGACCGCTTCATCTGTCCATTCTTGCGTCCATCTTGAGGGGCTTTGCTCTCCTTGTCCTTTTCTGATTCAATCTGTTTATTTCCATTTTATCCTCCAGACTAGCTTGCTGCACCCCCTGCTACTCTCTGTCTTTCATCTCCCGGCTCATCTGTCTGTCTAGCTCATGAAATAAACATCAAGCCAGTACACCCATAAACATAACAGAATGCAGCTTTGTTTGTGATTGAACATACATTACAGAGGTTGTTTTGTTACTTATTCTAATACAGTGCAAAAAATATGAATACAAATAATTTTACACTCATTACATTATTAAACTACACTGTAAAAATTGCTGTAAATTTACTGGTACTTTTGGTAGTAATACTGTTAAAATAGACAAGTGTACTGTAAATTAACAATTACAATTGTGATGTAAAACTACAGCACAGTTGTAATTGTTAATTTATAGTGCGCTTGTATATTAAGCCAGTAATACTGTAAAAATTGCCAAAATACTGTAAAATTTACAAGTGGATGGTAAAACTACAGCACAGTTTTAATTGTTAATTTACAGTGCGTTTCTATATTTGCCCAGTAATAATGTAAAAATTGCCAGTTATACTGTAAGCATTGTCAGTAATACTGTAAAATTTAAAAGCAGACGGTAAAACTACAGCACAGTTGTAATTGTTAATTTGCAGTGCGCTTGTATACAGTAATACTGTAAAAATTGCCAGTAATAGTGTAAAATTTACAAGCAGACAATAAAACTACAGTACAGTTGTAATTGTTAATTTGCAGTGCGCTTGTATACAGTAATACTGTAAAACTTGCCAGTTATACTGTAAGCATTGCCAGTAATACTCTAAAATTTACAAGCAGACGGTAAAACTACAGCACAGCTGTAATTGTTAATTTACAGTGCGCTTTGTATTTAGCAGTTATACTGTCAAAATTGCCAGTAATACTGTAAAATATACAAGTGGACAGTAAAACTACAGCTCTATTGTAATTATTAATTTATAATGCACTTGTATATTTAGCCAGTAATTCTGTAAAAATGCCAGCAATACTGTAAAATTTACAAGCGGATGGTAAAACTACATTACAGTTTTAATTGTTAATTTACAGTGCATTTCTATATTTGCCCAGTAATAATGTAAAAATTGCCAGTTATACTGTAAGCATTGCCAGTAATACTGTAAAATTTACAAGCAGATGGTAAAACTACAGCACAGTTGTAATTGTTAATTTACAGTGCGCTTGTATACAGTAATACTGTAAAAATTGCCAGTAATACTGTAAAATTTACAAGCAGACGGTAAAACTACAGCACAGTTGTATTTGATAATTTACAGTGTGCTTTTGTATTTAGCAGTTATACTGTCAAAATTGCCAGTAATACTGTAAAATATACAAGCGGACTGTAAAATATACAGCTCTATTGTAATTATTAATTTACAGTGCATTTGTATGTTTAGCCAGTAATTCTGCAAAAATGCCAGTAATGCTGTAAATTTTCAAGGGGACGGTAAAACTACAGCACAGTTATAGTTGTTTATTTACAATGTCCTTGTATATTTAGCCTGTAATACTGTAAAAATTGCCAGTAATACTGTAAAATGTACAAGTAGACGGTAAAACTACTGCACAGCTTTAATTGTTAATTTGTAATTGTTAATTAATAAAATTTATATTTAGCCAGTAGTACTGTAAAAATTGTCAGTAATGCTGTAAAGTTTACAAACGTAAAGAAAAACTACAGCACAGTTGTAATTGTAGATTTGCAGTGCGCTTGTATACAGTCATACTGTAAAAATTGCCAGTAATACTGTAAAATTTACAAGCAGGTGGAAATAGAAAATAAGGAAAATAATTAGCATAGCTGCTGTTTATAGTGTATTTAAACTAGATGCAAAAATAGAGTGTTATAAATGAAAATAGCAGTTTTATAAACACAGATAGAAATAAACATGTGAGGCATATGAGAGTTTCTAAAACAGTGTATTTAGGAGAAGTGTGTCTACAGGTGGTTGTCAAGCCAGTTCACCAGACGTACCTCTGGCCACATAATTTTTGCTCACTAGAAATGTAGACAAGGGTACGTATCCACAATGTGCCTGTGTTGACGTCAACAATTATAACCGTGCTGTAGTTTTACCACACAATTATAATCGTTAATTTAAAGTGCACGTGTACATTTTACAGTAATACTTTTAACCAAAATTGCCAGTAATACTGCAAACTTTACAGCAATTTTCTAAAGTGCACTGTAAAAAAACAATTACAATTGTACTGTAAAACTACATTTACAGCACACTTGTAAATTTTACAGTATTACTATCAACCAAGTTATCAAGTCAATCCACTTATAACATGACAGAATGCAGTTTTGTTCTTGATTGAACATACATTAAGGGGTTATTTTGTATTTTGTATTATGTTGAGGGGGGGACAATAACAATTGTCCATTAGGGAAATGTCACAGGAAGCAATGCAAAAATATATTACTATATAATATGAATTACAATTAAACTAAATAGAAATTCAATATGCAAAGTCAACATCAAGCCAATCCACCCATACAATAGCAGAATGCATAGTTCTGTTCCTGATTGAACACATTCTCAATGATAACACTGACATGAATTGTGCCTGCCTTTGTTAGAGCTTTTGTCTCATTGCTGAGCTCTTTCGATTTTCTACATTCAACCTTTCCAGTGTTCCTTCATGCGTGTTCGGTAACTAATAGCAACAGCCGTGACATCCTGACCCCAAACCTACGTAAACGCAGTTAGTGAAGGGTTGGGCGCTGAGCTGAGTGAATCTAATCGTGTGGACGGGATTTATCTGAGAGCGAAGAGTTATGATTCATCACCGAATAGAAAGAATGATCAAATGTTTTGGTTAAAGGATGAAGACGTTCAAAAACAAGCCGCAAAGAAAGACATCGATAAAGATGTGAGGCTGCATTTGAAGCTATTTTGCACACCAATGATGGTGTATATGTTTGATATGAAAATTATTAATTTGGAAACATTTTGCAATAAGGTTCCATTACATAACATTAGTTTAATAATATGTACAATACATACTATGAACTTTGCACATTACAGTTTTCAAGTTAAGGTTAGTTAACTTAATAAAAGCCACTCATTGTAAGTCCATGTTGTGTATTACGTAATAATAAGCCCCGTGTGGTGGCCAGAAAGTGCAAAACAACATTACAAAGGGTGAAGCACTTTTTGTTCTGCCTCAAAAATATTAGAATCAATAATGTTTACAATGACACTGACACCAAATAATGAGTTGCTGTAAAAAAGTGACGAATATGCTAATCCGCAAACGTGAATAGCTTACATCTGGAAAGTGTCACCAGTTAACACAATCACCAGTTAAACCGTAACACCGGCTTCATTCAGTTTACTTTTAAAAGTCCTCAAGCAGATGTTTACACTGTGTAGACTTGACATCATGTCCACGATTACAGTGCAAGTGTAAGTGTGGCCCTCGTTAAAATATTGAACACATTGATCTTGTGTTTCCAGCTGGTCCGCGTGCTTTAGAAACTCCAAACACTGACCACACGTAAAGCAAAGCTGCTCATGTGTTTGCCAGAAAAAGGACAAAACATCTCTTGACCGCTGTCCATGTTCGGTTACCATAAACTTTATTTACACCATTTACTCCACAACACAAATTTACAGCGCTTACCACCAACGACAACGACAACAACAACAAAGTGTTTTGCGTCTTGTAAATTTTTTCTAAAATGTATATTTGTAGGGCGAGGCAGTGGCGCAGTTGGTAGTGCTGTCACCTCACAGTAAGAAGGTCGCTGGTTCGAACCTGGGCTCAGTTGGCGTTTCTGTGTGGAGTTTGCATGTTCTCCCTGCCTTCGCGTGGGTTTCCTCCGGGTGCTCCGGTTTCCCCCACAGTCCAAAGACATGCGGTACAGGTGAATTGGGTAGGCTAAATTGTCTGTAGTGTATGAGTGTGTGTGAATGAGTGTGTGCGGATGTTTCCCAGAGATGGGTTGCGGCTGGAAGGGCATCCGCTGCGTAAAAACTTGCTGGATAAGTTGGCAGTTCATTATGCTGTGGCGACCCCGAATTAATAAAGAGACTAAGCCGACAAGAAAATGAATGAATGAATGTAAATTTGTTTCGTCCTTGGTAAAATCGTTTTTCTATTTTATTGTGTCTTATGATAGGTAAAAATGTTTTTCAAAATGTAAATTTGTCTTGAGCTTCGTAAAAGTGTTTCACACTTTGTAATGTTGTTTTGCACTTCCCAGGCCACCATACAATTCAGAATTTAAATAATGAATTAGTAAATGTTGAAATTAGCCTTAACTATGATTAGTACTGTACATGACAATGCTGTATAAACATTGTAAAGTATGACCATTAGTTCCTACTAATGTTTGCTAATGTGTTTTTTAAAAAACAAGGTTGAAAGTTTTAGTTATTTATTTTCTGTTGATTAAATACGATCAATGGAAATTAAAAAATGTAATGGAAATTAAAAAATGTAATGGAAATAATAATAATAATAAAAAAACTAAGAACAGAGCTCCATAGTTACAATCTAGCATCCTCCCAATCTCTGAAGAAACCATTCAGTACTCCATAGCAAAGTCCCTTTAAAGCAAGTCATTTCACTCGCCGGCCATCTCTGAAACACCTCTCTGGTAGTATGCTCAGGCATTCTGTCTGAAGGGAAACAACAAATTCTCCAAAACTATTTGCCAAGCTTACAATTACATTACATATTTGGGGCCACCAATAAAATTAAACAACATCAGTCTCTTAAGTTTTGTTTCTAAACATCTAAATCAAACAAAATCTGCATTTTTTCAGGTTATACAAGCTAATGAGCATGCGCATTCAAAATGAACAAGATCACGACACCAACCTCATTTATGGCCATTTTACACAGTATCATCCTCTGGATAATGATCGTCAGATCGCGCTGCTCTTCTGAAGTAATCCACAACTTGGTCTTGATGGTGAATCTCTTCCAGAAATAACAGCAACTCTTTGTTTACAAGTTTATAGGCGTTTGATTTTTTTGCTGACATGTGATGTGTGTTTGACAGGTCGGACTGTCCTTTCATAGAGATTACAAAACTAAAAAACTTTTGTTTTTAAGTGCACTCGGTTCATTAGAGATGTTAAGCTTTATGTGGATATATTTCTTAGGTTAATGAAGAAATTATTCACTGAGATTCCAGTGTGTTTGTTGACCACCAAACAGTCGTAAAAGCATTGTCTGATCCAAGCTGATCCGTCATTCTATAGTGATCAATGATTGGCTCCTTTGCTAGAAGGCGGGGCTTCATTCACCATATTGATCAATACACTTTTTCCCATTCAAAACTTTACGAGTGACATGACTTGTATATTCTAGTCTTTGACCACAGTAACACCTAGCAACCTCCCAATGTCTAAAGAAACCTAGCAACCTCCCATCATAATACCTTATTAACCACATACAGTATAGCAACATGTTTGTTTTGTGGCAAAGTTTTACAATAGAAACCAATCATATTTTTCTTGAGAAAAAGTGCAAAAGTTATAATTGAAATGTAACATTAATGATAAATCATAAACTCACTGGTCACTTTATTAGAAACAACTGTTCAACAGCTCGTTAGCGCAAACGTCTAAACAGCCGGTCACATAAAAGCAGCTCAATGCATTTTAGCATGTAATTAACATAAGACCATCTGCTATTCCAATGGAGTGACTTTAAATATGGCACGGTTGTTGCTGACAGAAGGATTGATCTGAGAATTTCAGAACCTGCCGATATGCTGGGATTTAAACAAAGATATAGAGAATAGCTTGAAAAAATATTAAGAAATAATGGCCTGAACTGAGTGGCAGTTCTTGCGGCTGAAAATGCACAGAGAATGATCAGACCTGTTTGGGATGACGGAAAGGCAACAGTACTTCAAATGAACACTTATTAAGGTCTGCAAAAGAGCATCACTAATTCAGATGAGATTCTTGACAAAATAAGAGCCCCTTGGCATTGTTATGTGGATGGGATGCTGACATCGGAGTGTGGATCAAAATGCAGCACTATTATGACAATGGTTAAGCAGGCAACGGTCAACAGGGTCAAACAGATGTATACAGGCAATCCAGACTTATAGTCACTAAACAGGCGAATGGTCAGTATAGGCAGCAAGCAACGTAAACAAAGCAAAGCACAGATCGGCACACGGCAAGACAATGCAAGAGAAACGCCTGGAAATGTTCACAGTAACAGTATAACAAGAATCAGCCCTGATGCGCGTGTGTGTGCAGTTTATAAAGTCCATGGCTGCATCCAAAACGGCATACTTTTATACGATATACGCCAAAATCAGTATGGGAGCTGAGTAGTATGTCCGAATTTATAGAATTCGAAAATTAGTATGCGAGTAGTATCTGGATGACTTGAAGTGCGAGATTCTGAAGTGCGCATCCCATGCATGCTGCGCTATCCCATGATGCCCCGTGAGAGAATTCATGAATGGGAGTAAACTGACAACTGACACATGTAGGTCACGTGACCATGACAATATGGCGGATGTATTACGTTGAATTCTCACATTCATACAGTATAGAACATACTTTTCTAAAGGCCGAGTAGTACGTTTAAATTCAAATGCAGTACCCACTGAGTAGTAGGCGGTTTCAGATGCAGCCCATGTAATCAGTTCACGAGCGGCTCCCAGCCTTGAGTGTGTGAAAACAATGGAATCCGGAACAGGTGTGTGTGTGTGCGGTGCATGACTGGAACTGTAGTCCATATAATGGTGGATTTGTAGTCCTTTAGCCATCTGTGTGTTTACCAGCGATCTGTCAGGATTAGATAACTTTTGACTGTGTCAGGTAACAACTGAGTATCGTTGATATGCCACAGTCTACCTGAGTATTGCTGCTGACCATATTTTAATACACTGTAAAAAAAAAATAGTTCCATTTTTATAGTTCCATAAAGCCAGTTTGTGTTAGTATTAGTTTTTACTAATTGAAATGAGCTTAACTTAAAACTATTAAGTTTGAATTGTTTTTTTCAAATTTTGCCTAGCATAAATCTGTTAACCTTTGTCCTGATCAAAACTACTAAATTGTTTAGAAAATTACAGGATTTTCACTCTTTAATTGCCAAATTCATAAATGATGTCACTGATTCAGTGAAAAAAAAAACACACAAAATGAAGTATTTTCAATGTATAAAGTAATTGTGGACTAGATTTTTTTTTACCTTTAATAACAGTCTTGGACATGTAAAACAGCATTGTCTTTAACGCAATGTTTTTGATTATATACTTAATATATTGAAAATGCGTCATTTTGTGTGCTTTTTCACCAAATTAGTTACATTATTTATGAATTTGGCTATCAAAGAGTTAAAATCTTGTAATTTTCTAAGCAATTTAGTAGTTTTTATCAGGACTGAGGTTGATTAACAGATTTATGCAAAAAATAAAAAATAAATAATATTTTATCTAAGGCATTTTTACAGCAGTTTAATTTAGGAGATGTTTTCATCCTGAACATAACAAAAGGGTAATAAATTAGTCCAGAGTGTATCGTTGAGTTAAAAAAAAATACAAATTCTAATCATGTTTCTCAAAATGCAGTGCTCAGCATAATTGAGTACACCCCATTTTAAAAATAAATATTTTTATCCATTTCTCAGTGAATATGGGCAACGTAATTTGGTGCATTTAAACAAAACACATTTATTTATTCAAATAATATTTTAGTTACCAAACATGTTTAGAAACTGAAAAATAATACAATTAAATTCAAGCAAAATATTGCAAAAAAAATGTAGCTGTGCTAGTTTTTGAACCGTCATTATAAATTATTTTTAAAGATAAGCTTCAGATTTGGCTTCAGTACTGACTAATCGAATGTAAATGCACAAATATAATATTCTATAGCTTCTTATTAAAAATATGAATTTAAAAGAGAGATTTGTGAGGAGTGTACTTATGTATGCTGAGCAATGCATGTGTCAAAATAAGATTGGTCACCAAAAAACACAGAAAGAAGTTATGGCCAAATAAATACATGAAAGAAAACATCCCCACCAGTACCTAAGGGTTAATAAAGATTAATGTTGATCAATATTGTCTCTTTTCAAAGAACACAGAACATTTATAAGGAGCTGTTGTTCAGTGGTAGAAGCAGACCACGGTTGTTTCATAGAGACAGAAAGTAAATAAATGCCAAGCGGTTATGATGCAAGTACAAATTGCTTTAGGTCTATGCGCATACGCAGTACATGAATGAAAGCTTAGCATTATGTTAGCATTTAAGGTTGCATCGTTTTAGTGTGTTTTAACACTTTAACTGCCCAATCTACCAAATGGTTGAATATATTTTGACTGTTTTTTTTTTTTAAATGACTGTTTAAGTCATTTAAAGATTGATTGTTTTAAATAATGGTTTACACACACAGCATTGTTGGTTTACAAAAACAGATTACAAAAAAAATTAGTCATCCCTTTTATTTATTTATTTATTTTTTTACATATTTTCCAAATGATGTTTAACAGAGCAAAGAAATTTTCACAGTATGTCCGATAATATTTTTTCTTCTGGAGAAAGTCTTACTTAGTTTATTTCGGCTAGAATAAAAGCAGTTTTAATTTTTTTAAACACTATTTTAAGGTCTATATTATTAGCCCCCTTAAGCTATATATTTTTGATAGTCTACAGAATAAACTATCATTGTACAATAACTTGCATAATTACCCTAATCTGCCTAGTTAACCTAATTAAGCATTTAAATGTCACTTTAAGCTGTATAGAAGTATCTTGAAAAATATCTAGTCAAATATTATTTGCTGTCATCATGGCAAAGATAAAATAAATCAGTTATTAGAGATGAGTTATTAAAACTAGTATGTTGAATAGAAATTAGGGAAAAAATAAACAAGGGGGCTAATAATTCAAGGGAGCTAATAATTCTGACTTCAACTGTATGTATTAATTTCAATATTTTTATTTTTTTTAGAAATAAACCATTTGGTATAGGTTGATTGATATTTTAGAAATTGAGGGATGTGTTGAAAAAAATGCATTGAGTGTGTTAACTAGCGACAGAAAGAGTTAAGAAATGCAATCCAAACATTTTTTTCTTGGTGAGGCATTGGTATTGGTATTGGCACAAGTGTAGATTTAGCCATAGGAAAGGGTCAGAAACTGCTCACATGTTGTGCACAAGTTAACAAAGGGATTTTATTTCTGATCTGCGAAATGTGCAAAAGCAAATACATGTGTTAACATTAATACTGAAGATATATATATATATATATATATATATATATATATATATATATATATATATATATATATATATATATATATATATATATATATATGTATGTATATATATATATAAAACACATCTCAACTGAGCTGTTGAGCGAATAGAGCAATCATGAAATCAATGTTCCAGGGAATGATGAACCAATGAAGTGACTGATGGGTAAATCCTCACTCTCGCTCTCCCACTAACCAAGATGGAGGTTTCAGCGTTCACAGGGATTACCGCTGATCCTGTCTTCGCATGGCGCCATAATCCCGCTCCCTCCATCTCCCCCTTTAATCCCTTGCTTTTCTACTATTTCAAAAGCTCTCTAATCTCCACTGGCTTGAGCCTGGTTATCTGATGTGACTCCAGGCAACACGCTAGCGGGTCAGTGTGTCAGTGAAAACACACTCCTCACCTTGTGTTCTCTAGTCTTCCTTCCTCTCTGTCCCCCTGGTCTCTCTCGCCCTGGCTCTGCTTTACCCTATTCCTGTCCTTCTCCCTCTTTGTCTGTTGGGACACATCCAATGTAGTTTAGTTATTGCTAACAAAATCTATTATTTAATTCAAACATATTTCTTAAATGTTTAAAAATGTTATATATGTAACACTGGCGACACGATGGCTCAGTGGTTAGCACTATTACCTCACAGTAAAAAGGTTGCTAGTTCAAGTGCCGGCTGAGTCAGTTGGCGTTTCTGTGTGGAGTTTGCATGTTCTCCCCATGTTGGGGTGGGTTTCCTCCGGGAGCTCCGGTTTCCCCCACAAGTCCAAAGACATGCAATATAGGTGAATTGGGTAAACAAAATTGGCTGTAGTGTATGTGTGTGTAGGGCTGGGAATCTTTCTAAAATTTTTGATACGATACCCTGAATTCAATACCGGTTCCGAATGATTCTTTTTTCGCTACTTTTATTTTAAGAAATATAATTTAACAAGATTACATAACACATAATCTCAGAGAAACGTTGGTTTTATTTTTTCAGGATGTTTGTGACACTTTTCACAGCAGGCTTATCTCTAAGACCATTAATTTAAGACCCAAAAATTTCAATTCTGTCATTTATTATCTTCAAATGAAGATTTTTTGGATTTAATCCAAGAGCTTTCTGATCCTCTCAGATAAATCGTTGAATAAAGTTGTTTTTGTTTACTTTGCACACAGGAGTATTCTCGCAGCTTCATATAATTATGATTGAACCACTTATATTACATGGACTTATTTTGACTATGTTTTTGGATCCTTTCTGGGCATTGAAAATGCATATCCAGTAAATCTAATCTTTCTCCACAGTAGCAAAAGGCAGCAAACCTTTACCAATAAACAATTGGAACCCCCTACAAAATCTGAATGGTTGGATATCATATCTAATGTTCAAAATATGGAGAGGATGACTTTTTCTTTAAAACTACAAATGGACAAATACCTGCAATATTGGGAGAAATGGATTGTACTTATGCCTTTATACAGTGTAACCTGATTTATATATGTATTTGTTCATGTGACCTGTAAGGAAATATGTGACCTGTCAACCGTTCATTTAAGTTCTGGTGTTTTATTGTATTAATTACCTAATTTTATTCCTTTTTTTTTTTTTTAACCTACTTTTTGTGTTTTTTTTTCTCTCCTTAAAAGAAATAAAAATAAAGTATTTAAAAAAAAAAAAAAAAAAAAACCTTTACCAATAAAATTGTAACGGCCCTGTGCCATTCATCTTTCAGCAGGAGCAGAGACTATAACATTAATGTGAAAAAAACATGAAAGCTAAACTGTTGTTGCAGCCAAGGATAAGGACATTTAAATAAGTTTAATGTGATGTAAACCATCATTTTCTGTTAACCTTAAAGCATTTTAGTATCAACTTAGCTAGGTATTTAAAGTTATTGAAACAGTACTTAACGTTACACAGCGTACATTAGTTCCAAAAAAAAGGATTAATAAATTTACCCGCACAAACCCCGTTTACACTGTCAGGTCTTGATGCCCAATTCCGATTTGTTGTAAGGTAAATGTAATGTGTATTTATATAGCGCATTTATTGTGTATGGCCATACACCCAAAGCGCTTCACAATCATGAGGGGGGGGTCTCTCCACACCACCACCAGTGTGCAGCATCCACTTGGATGATGCGAAGGCAGCCAGAGGACAACAGCGCCAGTGCGCTCACCACACACCAGCTATTGGTGGAGTGAAGTGACAATGATAGAGCCAATTCAGTGGAAGGGGATGATTGGGAGGCCATGACCGTAAGGGCCAATAGAGGGACTTTGGCCAGGACACCAGGGTTACACCCCTGCTCTTTCACGAGAAGTGCCATGGGATTTTTTTAATGACCACAGAGAGTCAGGACCTCGGTTTAACGTCTCATCCGAAAGACACCACTCACTGACAGTGTAGTGTCCCCTTCACTTTTACTGGGGCATTAGGACTCACACAGACCACAGGTTGAGCGCCCCCTGCTGGCCTCACTAACACCACTTCCAACAGCAACCTAGTGTTCCCTAGTGGTCTCCCATCCAGGTACTGACCAGGCTCAGCCCTGCTTAGCTTCAGTAACCGGTCTTGGGTTGCAGGGTGATATGGCTTGTTGCCTATATCAGATTTTTTTGCTTGTCCGTTTACACGTTCTTTTAGGGCGTACTAACACTAACAGTGTGCCAGAGCGCAGTTTACTTGAACTTTGGCGCGGTACACTTGTGTGTGAGTGCAAAACGCGCCTAACCCCGAAAAAGAAAGCGAGACATGACTTTTAAGGGGCTGTTTCATATGGATTTATTAATCATTCTTAATGTTCAGTGAACGCAAACTGTCGTAATTTATTAAAGACGCAAACCCCTCACTGCACGGCAGCTGTGCACCTTCAGCAACCTCATAATTCCTGCAGCATGAGGACTTTATGACTGTTTATGAGCGTCAAAAGTGGCAGATCTGTTCGGCGAGTTCTGTCATCTGTGCCACACTAGCCACTGCGAAATATGTGAAGTGTAGTATAAGCAGTGAATGGTTCAGTTCTTATTTACCTCCACGCAGTTCATGTAATGGTATGGCCCTGATGTGTATGTGTGTGTGTAGTTGAAGATGTGTGCGCACTGGTGTTAGAGAAAATAAGGTGTTCTATGTGTAGTCCGCAGTGCGTGTATTAATAGTTACAACACGAAGTTCGCCTAACTTCAAAATGATTTTGAGGCGGAGGAGGTGGGAAAGGGTCGTCATTGCAGCACGTGCTTATGTCTGTTTACCTTTCGGAGCCCCAGCCATCGCGCAGTTATTCTCATCAGTCACGGAGGACGACGCTTGTGGTGGGCACATTGTTATGATGACTGCGCCGCGTGATCTTCTTGCAATCAAACAATGCAAAAATGCTTTAAAGTGTAGTGTACGCATTACAGTCTCACATTTGACAAGCTCTGAGCGAGTGGGCGTAACCGCAGTAAACTATTGATTTTCAAGATAGCCTCGCTGCAGCAAATTACCAGCATTTGACCCGGGAACGTTAAGGATGGCGCAGGTTTTCTAGCTTACTGACGTTGACGAGATTATACCCTTGGGTATCGAAATTTGGTACCGAACGAAAATAATTTTTTCGATACTCGATAGTATCGAGACGATTCGGTTGGTGCTTAAAAAGTATCAAATTTGATACCCAGCCCTATGTGTGTCTGATCGTGAGAGTGTATGTGTGTTTCCCAGTACTGGGTTGCAGCTGGAAGGGCATCCTCTGCATCAAACATATGCTGGAATAGTTGGCGGTTAATTCTGCTGTGGTGACCCCAGACAAAAAATCTAATCACTTTTATTGTCACATCATCAGCAGCCCGTGTGCTATGAAGAGTGAAAAGCTTAGATAAATAAGGGACTAAGCCGAAGAAAAATGAATGAATGCATGAATATATGTGTTCAATATGTATAAACTATTAATCATTTGAGTTTACAGAAATATATCATGTTAAATATTGTTATCAGGATATGAGATGGTTTATATCATGATATGATATTTTGTCATGTCACCCAGGCCTATAAGCACCTATTCATGAAAATATTAGTGCCTAAAGGGTGCATAAATAACTTTTGAACATTGTACTTTGTAACACTGTAGCTTTGTAAGTATGTAGCTTAGCCAGCTTATTTTCAGCTGTGCTCATGTGAGTTTAAGTCCATTGTTTTCCAAATCCCATAGTTACTTTTTGAGTAATCAAGCCTTTAAATTTTTCTTGTTAAAAAAACCTATGACTGGAAAGATTTATTGATTTGACCCAAAAGTCAAAAATAGGCTAGAGACCATTCAAACATTCAACAACTGCATAACAAAGAGTCATTTTAAATCTACACTGTTAATTATTATTATTTTTTTGTAAATTACACAGTATTTACCTGTCATATGAACTGTATTTTACTGTTGGACAATTATGCAGTATGTTACTGTATTTTAAAGTTGCATTGTGGAAATTATTTTATATTTTACAGTAGATACATCACTGTAAATACATAAAGAGCAAGATAAATGGTGTAATGATGTAAATGTAAATACAGTAACTTTGCTGTAATTGATATACAGTAATTGATACACACTGCTGCCAGTAATTTACTGTAGACTCTACAGGAAATTGTTAACAGTATTCAATGCAATACACTGTTAACCACCCAACAAAACTCTAGATTTGAATTCATAATCATAATATGGCATAATTTGTAATCAATTAATAAATGAATATGCTCACTCTTTTAGCAATCTGTCATATAAAAGTGGCTAAAAAGGTTGGAAAATTATTAGTTAAACTCTTTTTTTAGATTATTGTATACAGCACATTGTTCAAGTCCATGTTTTAACCATACTTCATACCAAACTTTTTCAAATGAAGGGCAAAAATACAAATATAATTGAGAGTCATGGGCTGAAGATAAATATACTAAACCATTTTACATTACTTGCCATGGGTAATTTCCTCATTTATTTTGTAACATTAAAAAATAAATAAAAAGATTACTTTGAATCGTATTAACTAATGCTGTATCTTTTTAATTATAACTTATTGCAATAAAAAACGTAAGTAATCACATTTATAACAGTGTAGTTCAATGCTGAATACACTACTAGTCAAGCAGAAACTGCCTTTGCCTTAATTCGCTTGATTAGAATCGATGCTTGCTTTACTCTCTTGAACTTTCTCTTCTGACCAGCAAAAATATAATTTTGTTTATATATTATATTAGTTATATTTATATGATTATATGTTTTATATTTATATATTATAATATTATTATTAACACTTTTGTTTTAATCAGAAAATAAGATGAGAATACGCTCATTTAATTTTGTAATTTATTGCCTTTTAGACTTAAGGGGTGCTATACACTTGGTGCAATAAGATGCAAGAGGTGTATGGTGAGATTTGTTGCTATTTTCAGACCAGTGCAACATTAATTTCTATGTTTTGCGCCACGTTGTTTACATAGAAAATCTATTTGCTCCACTTTATGGACTCATGGGTGCTCTGGTCTAAAAAGGAAGTGTGTTAAGGCACATTGATGGCGCGTTGCTATTTTGAGAAACTTAAATAGACCACGCCATTAATCAACTAAAAGCTGATCTGTCCAGTCTTGAAGTCCAGTGCAGAGTGCGTTTGTTATACACCGATGCAGGTCCAAATGCTTACACATTGCTTTATACACAAAGGATGTACAGTAATACACAAATTTTTTTACATATGAATAAAATAAAGGATTAAAATGTTACAAAAAGTTTATTCATGACAATTTACATTTGTACAATGTTATTATTTTTAGTAGTATTATTTTTTATGCATATTTATATTTGTTTTAAAACACCTGTCGGGTTTTGGAAATGTACAGTATGCATCACCATATGGGGCATAAAAATAGGACGTGTGATTGGATATAGCTCAGTTATTGACCACACTTTGTTATTATTGTTCATTTATTTGCTTGCTGGAAATTAGAACTGAATATAGAAATAGTTTTGAAACAAATCTTTGCTTTTAACAAACGAAATTAAATATGTAGGCTAATGGATGTCTTCAGAGGAGTGAGTTTCCACCGTTTCATTATCAACGAAAGTAAAGGAGTAAAGTAAAGAGTAAAAGTTAAGTAAAGAGAAAGTTAAGAGGCTGAATGGGATAAGTTCTTTCTTTATACTGGCACTGCAGATGGTATGTTTAACTGTTTTCTCGTTAATGAAGCGTTCAGTTTTTCCACTTAGAAAGTCCACCATGTAAATAGCAAATGCGCTAAAAGCACGAAGCAACTGACTCTTAAAGGGAATGAGAGATGAGACTCTGATTGGTTTAATGCATGTTATGCTTAAAACACACCCATACCTCATTAAGAGAACAAGCACAACCCTGTAGACCATGCGCTGGTGCACAAACAGTATTTTTCCATCCTTTCCCCAGCCTTAATGCTTTTGCGCCATGCGATTTAGACTTTGCGCCTAGATTGTTAAAATAGAGCCAAAGGACTGCTGAGATACATGATATAAGTACTGTGTGGTATTTTTTCTCTCTTTACTTCACTTGCATACTTTTAATGTTGCAGAAGTTGTTCCCCACAATGTTGAAAATAGTATATCATTATATCAATCCTTTTTAAGGTATTGCATCAGAGTTGGAAAATTCTAATATCGTGACAACACTGCTCTTCATACATAAAATGAAACTGAGAATAACAACACTGATCCACATTTGAGTAATAGCCAGCCAGCTTTGACACACCTCTGGGTGAAAGCTCTTTAAACACAACTACACCTACTGAATCAGACGTCATACTTGTTAAACAATCAGATATTATATCATTGTTATTTCAGGCATGCACTAACATGCTTTAGCAGCTACGAATGTAACAACAGCAAAACTGACCAAAGAATGAGCTGTACATTACCACTGAAACCAATGAGAAAATATTAATTATCTATCTGTATACCTTTCAAAGGGAATAAATGAAAAAAAAAAGGTAATATTCAGTCAGAATTATTAGCCCTCCTGAATTATTAGTTCCCATATACAGTTAAAGTCAGAATTATTAGCCGACCTTTGAATTTTATTTCTGTTTTAAATATTTCCCAAATGATGTTTAACAGAGCAAGGAAATTTAAACAGTATCTCTGATAATGTTTTTTTCTTCTGGAGAAAGTCTTATTTGTTTTATTTTGGCTAGAACAAAAGCAGTTAAAAATGTTTTATAAACCATTTTAAGGTTAAAATTATTAGCCCCTTTAAGATATATATATATATATATTTTTGACTCTACAGAACAAACCATCACTATACAATAACTTGCCTAATCACCCTAACCTGCCTAGTTAATATATTATTAATATATATATATATATATATATATATATATATATATATATATATATATATATATATATATATATATATATATATATATATATATATATATGTATATATATATATATACCTGTATATGTTGCCCAATTTCTGTTTAACAGAGAGAAGATTTTTTTTAACACATTTGTGAACATAACAGTTTTAATAACTAATTTCTAATAACTGATTTCTTTTATCTTTGATGACAGTACATAATATTTTACTAGATACTTTAAGATACTAGTATTCAGTGACATTTAAAGGCTTAACTAGGTAAGTTAGGATAATTAAGCAAATCATTATAATGATTTGTTCTGTAGACAATTAAAAACAAAATATTAAATATTATAGGACATACTGTCAAAAATTCATTGCTCTGTCAAACATCATTTAAGAAATAATTGATTAAGAAAATAAAAATTCACAAAGAGGCTAATAATTTTGACTTCAACTGTAAATGAACCTGCCAGTTTTAGACCAAAGATTGACCTGCCCTTTCCTTCATGAACATATGCAGGAACCACTAGTGAGTAAACATTAATACAATAATATTCAAAGTGCTATGAGGGTTATAAAACACATTTCTATCAGCACATGACTATTGTAATCTTAAACAAATCTTGGTTTAATACACATAAGTGAACAAGAGTCACTTCAAAACCAGAGTGCATTGTTGTAGGACTTCTATAGTATTGCTGGAGTGTGTGGCTTGGGTCAACAAAGACTTTTGACTACATTTGCATTAATTCCACCTTTACTTTTCAAGGAGAATACACTCAAAAAATACACTCAAACTACTTATTTAAAATGAGTTGAAACAACACAATTCTTAAGTTTGTAAAAAAAACTATAAGTTAACTTAATTCATGTTGTCCCAACACAAATCAACTGCATGAAACCCAGCATTTTTGTCAATGTAATTTGCAAAATGCATCTGTCACGACCACCAGAGATCTAACCCTCATAGATTGCTGTAGAACATAAATTTTTACTCGGACTACAATTATGTCACCATATGAACTTCAACTCTCTTCAGGCACCCCACACGCACACCTGTTCTGGTTTATTATTGATCACACACACTGCTGGGAGCTGCAAAAGACTGTTTACACACGGTTACATTCTCATGGCTGAGTCTTGTTTGGTTATCCTGCAACATTACAAAGCGTTTTTCTAGTCTAGACTTTCCGTGTCTGACCCTTGCCTTGTTCTTTCGTTTATGTTGCCTTCCGCTTGTATCGAGCACTTGCCAGTGATCCGAAAACGCTTCTGGATTTGCCTGTACCCGTTTACCACCGATTTTGACCATTGCCTGTATGATTATTCTCTGTTAATAAAACCTGCGTATGGATCCGTACATCTGTTGTCAACATCTGCTTCATAACAGCGTCAAAGACAGATCTTTCTTTTTCCTTATGACCAAACAATAGGGCATAAATAAAACATTTATGTCTTTTACCATGTGACTACAATATGTTTAGACAAAAAAAAAAAAAGTTTTTGCTTACTTGTTTCAACAGGGTATATTGCAGGAAACCTAAAGATAATTTCTAAACCTTTTTAAGACTTTTTTAAGACCATCTCAAAATATTTGAAGGCCTCATCACTACTTCAAGTTCTAGTCAGTATCAAACATTTAACTAAATAAACTGTTGTTAATGAACAGTCATAGTTAAATAAATCAATGGAGCACAACCGTGCAACAGAACTCAGATAAGCTCAGAAGAAACAAAGCTTGAAAGAATAAACTACGCGGCTGTTTTCAGCGACAGGCATCAGCCACTGAGCAACATAAGTAACTTGTCTTTCTCCAACCAGGAGAACGTAAACTTACATTTTCCCCTTTTGCAGTCTGTTTCACTCTATGGTTTCACTATTTGAGGAGACCTTCACATCACTTTCCCGCATTTGTCGCAAATTACGTGACATCACCCGGACTTTTGGCCAGACGCGCCTCAGCTCAAACCAATTGCGTGGATTGAGCACGTTGTTGTTAATATTAGGAGGAGAATACATAAATGTATGCTTTTTGGAGTCAGACACTTTTTTTTGCTTGAACAAAAATTAAAGCTTCGTAAAAACGCGATCAAGACTTTTTAATACCTATTAAGGGCCTTAAATTTCTCATAATTGATTCATGAACTTTTAATGCTTTTTAAGACCCTGTGAATGACCTGTTCAACATAAATTGAGATCGAACAAACCCAACTGCTTACTAAAAAAAGTGTAACTTGAAATAATTTTCAAAAATGTAATGCAATGTTGGGGTTTGTCCGTATTTAAACTAAATTGGAGTGCACTGAAAAAATATTCATTGGATTTACTAAATTCTTATGAGGTAAGTGGTTGCAAACAATTTATATGGGTTGAATTTAATTAAATCTAACAAATTAAATTTAAATTTAATTTAGTTGTTTAAATTAAGCACATATAAATTGTTTTCAACCACTTACCAAAAAAATAATAATACTAATTTGTAGGAAATCCAATGAATAATTTTTTTCAGTGTAGATACAACCCAGCAGTTTTTTTTAGCATAGAATGACTGCATGTGTAACTTTGGTCGACAATGACATCAATATGACATCTTTGCATCTACAGTATTCAACATCTATTTTACCTGTACCTTTCAGGCAGTAATATGCATCAACCAGGCAGAAATATGCATCAAAAATACTCAATGAAAAAATACTCAATGACTTTAAGTAAAGAATAATGAACATTCAGATGACAAACTTATTTGCCAACCCCTGCCTTAAATAAGCTACACTGTAAAAAAATCATATAGGAAAAAAAAGCACGTTTTTATGTTGATTATTCATTTATTTTCTATCGGCTTAGTCTCTATTTCAGTTGCCACAGTGGAATAAAACAACAACTATATTGCTGCATATGTTTTACGCAGCGAATACCCTTCCAGCCACAACCCATAACTGGAAAATGATTAAATTCACCTATAGCGTATGTGTTTGGACTGTGGGGGAAACCGGAGCACCCAGTGGAAACCCACATGAACACGGGGAGACAATGCAAACTGAACACAGAAACGCCAACTGGTCCAGCCGGGACTTGAACCAGCAACCTTCTTGCTGTGAGGCGACCATTGAGCCACCATGCCATCTATGTTAATTATATCTTATATTATCTAATCTAAATGAATCATGTTTCTAACCTAATTTTATAAGTTATAATAGTCTGTTTAATTGATTAAAGCTAAAATGATTCATGAGGTTAATTTGATTCAACTTCAGGAAGAGTCAAAAAAGTGACAGATTAGCATATACATGGATATATTTAATAATGCTCAAGATGATTCATAGTGCGCAGATGAGCCTGTGTTGTAAGTTTAATTGGTTGTTATCACCGGGATTATTGTGTGGCTCTCTGGAATGCTTGATTTTGATTGGTCAGTCATGAAAAGAAAAAGTAAATGAAAGAGAAAAACAAGCATAACAAGCAACAAGCATTTCCCAATTTATGTTTAAGGGAAGGAATATTTTCCAACACGTTTCTAAACATAATAGTTTTAATAACTTATCTCTAATAATTGACTTATTTTATCTGTGACATGATGACTGTAAATAATATTTGACTAGATATTTTTCAAGACACTTCTATGCACTTTAAAGAGACACTTAAAGGCTTAACTAGGTTAATTAGGCAAGTTAGAGTAATTAGGCAAGTCATTGTATTACGATGGTTTGTTCTGTAGACAATCGAAAACAAATATTGCTTAAGCGGGCTAATAATATAGACCTTAAAACGGTGTTTAAAAAATTAAAAACTGCTTTCATTCTAGCCGAAACAAAACAAATGAAACTTTCCCCAGAAGAAAAAATATTATAGGAAATACTGTGAAAAAAATCCTTGCTCTATTAAACATCATTTGGGAAACAATACAAAAATAAAAATCACAGGAGGGCGAATAGCTTTTACTTAAACTGTATATGAGTAATGCATCTCTGATTATCTAGCTGGCAGTATTCAATAGATCTTGGTATATAGAATACATTTGGATAACTTTGAAATAGCAATGCATTGTTGACTTCTTTATGGTCTAACATGTTTGATTATTGCAACTCAATTTTAAATAAAATATGGATGAACCCCAACCAATGGATTAAAAAACTTGGGTTACAGATAGACTGAAATGCTATAGATTTTCACAAGACTATTGTATGTTGATTTATTTATATATTTTATTTAATTATTTATTTTATATTTACTTTGTCTCATTTGGATTTACTGCCCATGTTCACTTTGCTTTAATTTTTGCCCTAGCCACTTCTGTGTTATTACAATTGTATTATTGTACAATTGTAAAAAAAAAACTACATATTATTGATATATAATATGCCTTTTATTTATTTTTTAATTTATTTAATCTTCTACAAACATTTTAATCTGTGTTAGATGGGTGGGGTGGGACTTAAGGGATGGCGGGGACGAATGTAACATGCGGCTAAAGTAATTTGCTTTCCAGGCTATTCACCTTATTCTCTGCATAAAAGCAGGCGCAGCCATTGGAATATTTTTGGTTTGAGATTTCCGGTCTCATTCACTTCCATTCATTTTAGACATTGAAAACAGCTCATTATGCTGCTTGATGTTGCAAATTGATATTTTCTCATATTATTCTGCTTTGTTTGTATAATCATGCAAACACTTGTTTGTACAGCAAGTAGTTTGACCGTTTTCTGCAGTTTATTATTCCTAGTCATTTCTCTCATAGGCTGCAGAATCGGAAGTACTAAAACAATTGCAAAATGAGCGCACTTCCGCATTGCAGAATAAGGTCAATAACAGCACATTCAGCATGCAACCCTTGATGGAGCTGCCAAATATCAGCAAATTTTGGGACTGTGTATCTCGGTTAGCTCCAAATTTCTGTTTGAAGTGCAAAAAGTAAATTATTGTTGGAGAAGTAAAATTTTTCCTTAGTACAAGTTTCTCTTTTCATGTGTCACACTAATGATCAATCTACAGGTTGTTTAGTGCAATAACACATCCTTCAGTTTAAAGTGTCTTTTCATTTTAAGAATTTAAAGAGTTTTTCATTTTAAAAAGTAAATCAGGTTTGAATAGCAAGAGTTTCTGTGGGGACGAAAGCAACACCATTATTTAGGTCCCACTGCTGATAGCCATGCCTTATTTTTCACTTCCACATTAGAGTTTTCATTATTTCAAGAGTTCACACTTAGCTGATAATTGATTATAAAGGTTGTTTGGCATGTTGTCCCGGGAGAGAGTCTTGAACTCATAAGATCCTCGAGCCCAGGGCTCCCTCCCGTTTGCAACATTATAGGGGAGTTTAAGCTCAGGTAATCCCAAGAACTCCCCTGCTGTAGTAGCTAATGAACAGATATGGATTGCTCTTAAGAGAAAACTACTGACTAGGAGCATGTCTGTGGTGGTGATTTGGATTAGTCATTTAACTTAAGTTGCGTGTTTTTGGACGATGAGAGAAAACTGGGGAACCCGGGGGAAACCCGCGTGAGCATGGTGAGAATGTGTAAACTCCGCACAAAAACATTGGCTGGCTTGGTAAGGACTAGAACCAGTGACGTTCTTGCTGTAAGGCAACAGTGCTAACCACTGGGCCACCGCATCACCCATCTAGGTAAGGAGGAGGAGTATGGGTGGAAGGGAGGATTCTTCAAAATGAAGATGGCTGTGATATGGAACTTGGGGTATTTATAGTGGCTGAGGAATCGTCTGATTGGTGAATCATAAATTTGATAACGCGGAACCAGCCGCAAGCAATCATAAGCACATGATCCTCTCAAAATTAGTTTATAAATTAACTACACTTAAATTTAGATGTTTTAAAAAATGAATGCATATTGCCAATAATAATAAAAAATATTCAAAAACATTTTGTATTGTTGGATTGCATTTGAAATATTTAATGGAGCTGAAATTTAAATGAAATTAAATATTTTTATTTATGTTTTTATTTATGACAAAATATGTTTGCAGTTAACCTTAACAAGGTCACAGTCTCATATATTTTAATTAAACAAGATTAAGTTAGTAAATCTAGCAAATATTGTTGTGTTACTCTTGACTCAGCCGTGTGTTACTTTCGTCTCTGCTGTCGGAGTCAATAGTAACAATGTGCAACTTTTGCTTAAAGTGAAATTATATTGGACGTTTTCTACATTATTACAAAATAACACCTGATTTTAATAGAACGCCTGATTTTACTAACTTTTGTAAGTTAGAAACAGCAAAAATATATGTCTGCTAAAAACTTCTTCTATCGTTATGAAAAATTATAGTTTCGTCCGCGTTCTCCCCTAGGGTTTTGAGTTCATTCATTCATTCATTTTCATCCGTTTTTCCGGGGCCGGATCATGGGGGCAGCAGTCTTAGTAGTGAACCCCAGACTTCCCTCTACCCAGAAACTTTCTCCAGTTCCTCCCGGGAGATCCCGAGGTGTTCCCAGGCCAGCTGAGAGACATACAGTAGTCCCTCCAGCGTGTCCTGAGTCTTCCATAAGGTCTCCTCCTGGTGGGACATGCCTGGAACACCTTCCTGGGTAGGCCATCAGAAACAGATGCCCGAACCACCTCAGCTGACCTCTCCCGATGTGGAGGAGCAGTGGCTCCACTCTGAGCTCCTCCCGGGTGACAGACCTCCTCACCCTATCTATAAGGGTGTGCCCTGCCACCCTGCGAAGGAAACTCATTTCGGCTGCTTGTATCTGAGATCTTGTCCTTTCAGTGATGACCCAAAGCTCATGACCATAGGTGAGAGTAGGAACTGACTGGTAAATCCAAGAGCTTTTCCTTTCAGCTCAGCTCCTTCTTTACCACAACAAACTGGTACATCAACTGCATTTATTGCTGCACCGATCCGCATGTCAATCTCAAGTTCCATCCTTTCCTCACTCATGAACAAAACCCCAAGATATTTGAGCTCCTCAATCTGGGGTAAGGACTTTTTCTGGAGATGGCAGACCACCTTTTTCCAGTGAAGCACCATGGCCTTGGACTTGGAGGTGCTGGTTCTCATTGCAGCCGCGTCAGAAACTGCCCCTGTGCATGCAGAAGGTCCATGTTCGATGAAGCCAACAGAACAATATTATCTGCGAACAACAGGTTTGAGTTTTTTTTTTACCATGCTAGATTAAGTTAAATTTACTGTGATAGAGTACTTCCAAGTGAAGTGTGATACAGGTATAAGGTCCATCCTTTTGTTGTAAGGATTTAGGTATGTATGTATGTATGTATTTTTCTAAATGAAAATGAAAATAAAAAGTAAACAAAAGCTTGGGTTTGTTCATATTTGACCCAAATTTGGATGTAAATAACACAGCATTTCTATAGAATGTTGTATGACTGGCATGTATAGCTTGGGTCAACAAAGGCTATTGACAACATCTCCGTTTGTTCTACCTGTGCCTTTCAAAAGAGAATAATGCGCTTCAAAACTGCTCAATCACCAGACTAAATGTCAGCGCAGACTGTGCAGTCACACCCATATGGAGTAAACGAATGAGAACAACAAGCAAAATGACATGCGTTTTGACCCACTTGGCAAATAACCCAACACGTCACTGACCGACAAGGTAAATAAAAGCAGACATGAGTGATGTGTCTCTCATTTGGAAGGCAAATTTCTCTGAAATGTTCATTCTGCAAGAGAAAGCAGATGTTCGGGGAGCCATTGAGAAGGCAGCGAAAGGGCAGGACGGTGTTGCCATGGAAACGAATGAGCAAGCAAGCCTGTTTACTGGTGTTGAGTCAAGCAGCATGCAGTGCCATGTGAGTCTGACCCATATATCGGCAGGGATAGGCTGATCAGCAGAAACACCCACAATGCTTCTGCATGCTGTAGCACACATGCCGCTTGTATTCTTCCATTTTCTGAACATCTCAGACAGATAATAGATTTGACTAACACCTAAACCCAAACTCCACTGAGAGCAAATCAAAACCGTTAAAGGAGCTTCACTGTATGTACAGTTGAAGTCAAAATGATTCGTTCTCCTGTAATTTTTTTCTTTTTTAAATATTTTACAAATGATGTTTAACAAAACAGGGAATTTTTCACATTATTCCCTATAATAATTTTTCTTCTGGAGAAAGTCTTATTTGTTTTATTTTGGCTAGAACAAGAGTAGTTTTTAATTAAAAAAAATATATTTTAAGGTCAATATTATTAGCAATATTTTTGGACTTTCTACATAACAAACCATCGTTATACAATGACTTTTCTAATTAAAAAAATATCGGTTAATTTACAGTTTCCTTATTTTGTGATTCACAGGTGTTTTCCATTTATGTATGATTGTGAATTGCACAACCCAGACTCATTCTGATTATATACCTCTATATGCAGTTCTGGAGAGCACCAAATACGTCCCAGGAGCTTTGCTTTTTGCAGTTTTAGTTTTTGTGAACCAGCTAAAGGCTGATGTGCTGTCCATACAGAGGTATGCTGGCCATCCGGAGGTAAGCGGTTAGCTGTTAAGTGCGAAAAGGAATATCATCATACCACACTGTATCGTGGTATGACGAAATGCAGCTATTCATACTTTTGGCTACAGAATTTCCGATCTACAGAAGAACTGTTCTTCACTGTACATAAACCCTGTTGTCACGGTCGACTCCTCTATGCATCCCAAGCCCACCGACGTACACGGCGAGCCATTGGACAAACCTAGTGATACCGCCCCATAGCGTTTGTTTTAAAGATGAAATGCAGACATATGTATTTCTGGCTACATAATTTGTGATCTCCAGAAATGTATATTGGGCTACATTTTCAGAAAAAGCCTATGTTGCAACATAAACGCACACAAACACACACCTTTAATGAACACAGACTTACACAATATTTGACCAAAAACGCCAGTTAAAAGCAGTTATTTTAAATTCAAACAAGGTTTAATAAATTTACAGTTTTTTATTGTGTTTTTGACTAAATTAATACAACTTGGGTGGCAAGTTCGCTGCTTTGAGTCCCGGTTGGGTCAGTTGACATTTCTGTGTGGAGTTTGCATGTTCTTTCTCCCCGTGTTGACGTGGGTTTCCGCCGGGTGCTCCGATTTCCCCCACAGTCCAAAGACATCTGCTATAGGTGAATTGAATAAACTAAATTGGCCGTAGTGAATGGGTCCTATCATACACTCAGCGCATTAGGGTGCAAGATGTGTTTAGTGCGAGTTGTTGCTATTTTTAGACAAGTGCAACCCTAATTTTCCTGTTTTGCAACATTTTGTTTAAGTAGCAAATCCATTTGTGCCACTTTGTGGACTCATGGGTGTTCCAGTCTAAAAAGGAGGTATTAAGGCACATTGTTGGCGCGTTGCTATTTTGAGAAACTGAAATAGACCACGTCATTGACCAACAGAAAGAAGGTTTAAAGTATGCATCCCCATATGGGGCATAAGAATAGGATGTGTGTTTGGATATAACACTTCGTTATTATTGTTAATTTTTTTAATTTGCTGGACATTCGAACTGAATTTAGAAATAGTTTTGAAATTAATCTTTGGTCTCAACCAAGAAATTAAATACGTAGGCTAATAAATGTCTTCAGTGGAGTGCATACAACACTGTTTCCTTAACAACGAATGTAAAGGAGTAAAGAGTAAAAGTACAGAGAAAGTAAAGAAGCCGAACTTTGCGCCTAGATCATTAAAATAGAGTCTTATGTGTGTGTGTGACTGTGAGAGTGAATGAGTTTACTTAGTTGCAGCTGGAAGGGCATCCGCTGTGGAAAACATATGCTGGATAAGTTGGCGGTTCATTCCGCTGTGTTGACCCCTTTTGAATAAAGGGGCTAAGTCGAAGGAAAATGAATGAATGAATAATGCAGCCCTAGTGAGCGCAAAAGAAAAAACACTATAATACTCTTTTAACAGACTGTCTGTGTGGTTTAGGAGCATTTTCATGTGAAAAAAGTGTGATGTATCATGTTCAACATGATGTGATGTATCAAGTTCAACATGATTTGTTCATGTTGATGTGGTTTTTGAGTAAGGAAAATTAGAAAAAGTGGCAGGGAAAAATTAGATAAAAAAATTATGTTCACACACTAAACTATTCCATACTTTGTGGGTGAACTAAAAGTTCCTCAGGGGAATATAAAAGTTTTCTGAGAAAGTGCAGACGTACTTTCAAACAAAAAATATATAACTCTTCCTCCAGTCTCCATCAGCGTGTCTCCTTACAGATGATAAAATGGAAAGAAAGAAAGAGACAAAGCAAGAAAGCAGAGAAAGATAGCAGCTGGATCTAATATCATCCAGATACAATGTAATAAAAGCCTAAGAAACAACACCCATGTACAGATGAACTAGAAAGATGACAAAATCGTGACCTATTTTTTGGACTGTATAACCCCCCCACTGACCCATTCGCACCCCAACAAACACCGCTCCATCTCACACCCTGCACTCGTTCTGTTTAACTCAATTAAACATGCAGGTTTGATCACCCTGACACTATACTTTCTATATATTTGCTGCACTCTCGCTCACCTTTTGTTCCCTCATGTCCTTCTTTTTTCACAGAATACCAACTCATCCTTCACAAAAAATAAAAATCATCATCATCATCTTTCCACTTAGCTGGTCTCCATGGTTACAGCTGTTCTACTTCCTTTTAATACCATCATTCTCGCTTTCAGTTAAACAAGGCGCTCTCGCTTTTCAGTGTTTCCCTCTCCCTCTCTCTCGCTCGCTCGTCTTGAGACTTCTCAAACTTCAGGAGGTCGTTCAGAGGTTACACAGTTTCATTTCATTCCCCTCCTACTATCAGATTGCGCAGAATGAGTGAATTCTATAAGAGAGAGAGAAAGAGAAAGGGAGGGGGAGTATTGGTGAAAAACAGCGAGCTCTAATGAGTCTGAGCGGTCAGGTCTTATGTAACGGCTCTCTGCGGCATTAGTGCCAGCTTAGCATATTCACACTGAACCTGAGCTGATGTAAGACTCCAAATCAGTATTCACAGCGAGCGGCGCATGCAGCAGAGGCCACACCGGCACAAACAGCATTTATGGAAATCTCACAACACTTTCTGACACACACTGCGCTTCACACTGGAGAGAGAGAAAGAGAACGATAGAGAGAGAGATAGCATATTTTAAGGAAATGAAACTAATGTGACCATATATGTGGTGAAGAGAAAGGAAGGACACATATATAGGTACACATATATGTGCACGTATAGACAGAAAGACAAACAACAAACTGTAACAACAGACAGCCAGTCAGATAAAAATATATAAACAGACAGACACGTACTGTAGACAGACAGATAGATAGATAGATAGATAGATAGATAGATAGATAGATAGATAGATAGATAGATAGATAGATAGATAGATGGATGGATGGATGGATGGATGGATGGATGGATGGATGGATGGATGGATGGATGGATGGATCGATGGATGGATGGATGGATGGATCGATGGATGGATGGATGGATGGATGGATGGATAGATAAATATTATCAGACATACTGTGAACAGTATAATAAATAGAATAATAAATATATTTAGATACACATAAACAGTTGGTTAGATAGACGAAGACAAATATATAAACAAACAGATAGACAGATAAATATATAAACAGACAGATAGACAGATAAATATATAAACAAACAGATAGACAGATAAATATATAAAAAGACAGATAGACAGATAAATATATAAACAAACAGATAGACAGATAAATATATAAAAAGACAGATAGACAGATAAATATATAAACAGACAGATAGATATTTAAAAGGTTGGATAGATAGACAGAAAGGTAAAATATATACAGACATACAGACACATAAATATATAAATAAACAGACAGATAGACATAAATATATAAACAGACAGATAAATATAAATGGTTGGATAGATAGACAGAGAGATAAATATATAAACAGACAGACAGATGTAAAAATATATAAATAGATAGATATATAAATGGTTGGACAGACAGATAGATATAAACAGATAGAACAATAGATAATACAATAGACAGACAGAGGGACGGATGGATGGATAAATAAATAGTTGGATAGATAGGCAGATATAAATATATAAATAAACAGACAGATAGACATAAATATTTAAACAAATAGATATATAAATTTAAAAATGGTTGGATAGATAGTCAGACAGACAGATAAACATATAGAAACAGAAAGACAGATACATAAATGGTTGGATAGATAGACTGATAAAAATAAAAGCAGACAAAAAGACAGACAGACAAGCATACAAATACATAAACAGACAGATAAATATATAAGCAAACAGACAGATAGATAGATATAAACAGTCGGCTGGTCAGTCAGAGAGACAAATATCAAAACAAACAGACAGACAGACAGACAGACAAACAGAAAAGGAAGGCAGATTTATAAAAGTACATACAGACAAAAAAAGACATACAGGGAGATAAACAGTGAGACAGATAGAAAGAAAGACAGATAGGTTAGTAAGTAGATAGATAGATAGATAGATAGATAGATAGATAGATAGATAGATAGATAGATAGATAGATAGATAGATAGATAGATAGATAGATAGATAGATAGATAGATAGATAGATAAGATAGATGGACGGACAAACAGATGAATATATAAACAAAACTACAGATGAAAAGAGAGACAGACAGAAAGACTTATGAACCCAGGCAGATTTTCACAAACTACAGTGACCTGCCTGTTGATCATGAGCAAAAATGAGGAAGGGCATTTATTATTCACAGCTTCACAGGCACAGTGTGAACGCACTGCTAGAGTGCCTCTGAGAAGTCATAATAATGTAAGTGCCAGGTGAATTACAGCAGCTTAAAATACATGTACACTTGTCTCAGAAACGTTCAGTAGATAGCAGCATACCAAATGTAAAACCACACAGAAATAAATTACTTGACACACCCATATAAAACGGAAACTCTAGAGGAAGACAGGGCTGAAAAAAACCCTCCCTGAACAGAAGTTACTGTAAATGTTTATCTCAAAAGCAAGAAAGCTTTGAACCGGGCCAGAGCTGATGTGTTTACGTGTCTGAAATCCTTCACTGTGGAGCTCCAATGTTTATTAAGATTACAAGACAGACCTAACCTCGAGGAATGAAGAATAGCTGCAGAGATACAGAGGAATTGGATTCAGTTGTCAACAAGAGAACAAACAGAAGCACTATATTAAAAAGAATAGAATGGTAAGGAATGTTGCAAACGCAACAGTGCAAAAGGTATGAGATTTGGTCCCACTTTATATTAGGTGGCCTTGAATACTATGTACTTGCATCCACAAATAAATGCAATGTAGTTACTGTGTTCATAATGTACTGCAGAACACTTCTGGTGCTCTTGAGGTGGTATAAAGGTAGGGTGAGCTATAGGATTGGTAGTATGGGAAGGTTTAAGGGAGGGTTAAGGTGTAAGGGATGGTCAACAGTGTAATTACAAATGTAAATACAGAAATTAATTACAGATGCAATTACACACAGGTGTTTAATCAAGCGTAAGTACAATGTAAAGCCATGTATTTACATAATAGGAACAAATGATTAGCTTCAGTGTAAGTGCATATTAGTTAAGGCTACTTAATATAAAGTGGGACCACAAAGAGATATTGGAACATACTCAAAGGACTGCAAATATCTGCTTCTATTTTTAAAAATAAGGCATCAAGCATGATGTTGAAACGCGCAAAAATGCTAATCAATTTGATGTCAAAATCTTGATGGCCATTTGACATCCACACATTGATAGCATTTTGACTGCCAAAATGCCGACACAAAGAACAAGGAGAGTTTAATTCATCTGAAAGCTTCGAATACAAATGTACACTTGATTTTGTTCGTTTACATTGTATGTAAACTACCTTTAATCAAATTGACCCCTAGCATTGGCGTCAAAAAACACGTCAAAAATTGTTCTGCAATCGAGTTTCGACGTGTTTTTTTGACGCCAATGTTAGATGTCAATTTGATGTTGTTTTGACACCAAGGCAGAAAACTTACATCAAATCAATTCGTATTTTCAACATGTTTTTTTTGATGTAAACACATTTTATTCATATGGGGACCTAGAAGTAGGGGTGTGAAAATGTATTACAAATTTTAAGGTTTGTCAAAATCTGTTATTTAAAATGTAGGCTTTTAAAATCTGGAATAAACCATCGAAATTCCATGATTTTCCAGAAATTACATGCCCTAGGGGAACCATGAAAATCCTTATTCAACTAGAAAAATAGTTCCTGTCAGAAAAAGGAAGTAAAGTGGTGGTAAAATTTTCTCTGTTCAGCTGCACTTGAAACTGCAGTTGTTAAAGCCCTCTTGAAAAAGAGCAACCTGGATAACACCCAACTGAGCAATTACAGACCAATCTCAAATCTCCCTTTCATTGCCAAAAGCTTTGTTTTTAACCAGGTTAGTCCAACTTCAAGGGGTGGTTAGACAATTTTCCATCTGGTATCAAAACACATCACAGTACAGAGAGCGCTCGTATAAAAATAATTAATGATATCCAGCTAAATACAGATTCAGGCAAACTAACAGTGCTGGTACTGCTTGATCTCAGCGCTGCATTTGACACTGTCGAACACAGCATTCTTTTGGATAGGCTGGAAAACTGGGATGGGTTGTCTAACACGGTCGTCAAATGGTTCAGATATAAAGTGGTATGCCAGTACCATAGGTCGAGGTGGAAACCCATGACATGTGGAGTCCCACAAGGCTCGATTCTGGCATCTCTCCAGTTCAACCTTTGTATGCTTCCTCTGAGCCAAATAATGAGAAAGAACCAAATCTCCTACTACAGCTATGCTGATGACACTCAGATCTACCTAGCCTTACTGCCTAATGACTACAGCCCCATTGACACCCTCTGCCAATGCATTGATGAAATTAACAATTGGATGTGCCAAAACTTTCTTCAGTTAAACAAAGGGAAAAAAGTCATTGCGTTTGGTTGAGGTTCTCAGGGTGAATGCGTACCGTGGCTCTAATGCTGCGTTCACACCAGACGCGGCACGCGCGTCAAGCGCCAGTGATTTACATGTTAAGTCAATGCAAACGCGCGAATAGACATCCTGCGGCGCGATACGGGAGAATGGCGCGGAGCGAATGACGAGAATTGTGCGGTGCGAATAGCGAGATACGCGCGAGGCAAATGGAGCGTTTGACGCGCTTAACGAGCGTTTCGCGCGATTCACTCGAGTTGGAAAATCTGAACTTCAGCGGAAATTCGCGCCGCGTTAACCAATCAGAAGCTTGCTCTTGTGGGGGCGTGATTGTGACATAGAACCTGTTGATGGTGTCCCGGGGCAAATCCTCCAGGTGACACCGACAACAAGTCATCAAACTGGGCTTGGCTCAGTCAGAGGCACCGCTGAAAGTCTCCGTCATCCAGGATCAGTTTCTGGAGGAGTTTATGAGCTCACAGAGCTGGATGCACCTCTGAAAGGATGCAGTGGACTCATACAGGACCCTAAACGTATCGACGCTGTTTTTCAGTCTCCATAAAGCACATTAACACTGTTATTTTCTTAATAAAATCCATGTTAGCCATTTAGCTATGAAGCTAGAGTCACCGGGCAGACAGAAGCCCTGCCCATCACGCGAATCCACGTCTGTTTTAAAGTGAATTTGACACGCGATTGAAGCGGATTTGACGGGCGAATAAAGTGGGGGGTTGACGCCCGAATGAAGCGAGTAAACTCAAATGTTCCTGCGGCAATTTACGCGGGAATAGCGCGATTTATCCACGCGTTCTGCGTCTGGTGTGAACACAGCGTAAAGGTCAAATAACATAAAAAGGGTCAAGAATGTTGGTGTGACTCTGGAGTCAGATCTGAGTTTCAATAGTCATGTCAAATCAGTTAAGGCACACCGAGACGTTTTTTGCTTACGTTTAACGCCTTGTGACTAAATAAAGGGCATCAATGTGATCATGCACTAAGGTGCAAAAAACAAAATGCCTCATGCACGTTTTTTTGTTTTGACGTGTAATGTCAAAACATTTTCCACCAATCAGGTTGGCACTTTTGTTAATGTGCACGGAGCTACTGAAATTACAGTAAACAGCACTTGGAGGCGCTCAAGCGCAAAACTGTCAATGCTAGCGCACACTGAAAAAGATGCCCAGAGGCGGTATTAAAGCGGAGCTGATTATTGCACTGGTGAACAATAATCATTTCTTCATTGCTGGAGCTGCTACTTGAACCATCCATAACAACAAGCATGTCAACTTTGTCTTCTGTGTTACAAACGGGTGTCAAAAGCTAAAGTTGTGTAGCACCATCTAACGTCAAGGAGTGATTTCGCCTACTCTTCAGCTAGACGCCAATGAAAATCCCTTGGGTTTGAATCCAGAAAAACATCTTGAAAAACGCTGACGATAAATGCAAACGAAAAGCATCCCGGTGTGTACGAGCCTTTAGTAAATCAGCATACTATCATCTCTAAAAAATGGCAAGAATCAGATGCTTTGTTTCCAGTGAAGACCTAGAAAAACCTGTTCATGCTTTTATTAGCAGCAGGGTGGATTACTGTAATGGCCTCCTCACTGGCCTTCCCAAAAAGACAGTCAGACAGTTCCAGCTCATCCAGAACGCTGTGGCCAGGATTCTGACTAGAACCAGAAAATCAGAGCACATCACACCTGTCCTCAGGTCTTTACACTGGCTCCCAGTTACATTCAGAATATATTTTAGAGTACTATTACTCGTCTATAAATCACTAAATGGCCTAAGACCTCAATACATTACAGATATGGATAACAGATCACTCAGATCTTTAGGATCATAAAAACTAGAAATTCAAATTCAAAGCAAAGTGAATGTGGCTACAGCTACTGCGCACCCCGCTGCTGGAATCAGCTTCCAGAAATGATCAGATGTGCTCCAACATTAGGCGCATTCAACTTGCCTTGTCTCTGTAATGTCAAATTTTGATGTTAAAAATCAATATAAAATCTCTTTGGATTCTCACCCGTCAAATGTTTTACAGCTTCACTAATTGATGAAAATTCATATTTGTTTGAAAACCTCAAAAAGCAGTAAAGATGAAATAATCTGTTTTTATTTATTTGATATAGGCATGTTTATGTACCTGTTTTCTCCAAGAGAGGTGTTCAGCTGACCCACTTTAGGTGTTCCATCAAGGAAAAATGATGGCGTTCAGTACAGACCTTTACTGAAAGAGAAAATCGCTCATCCATTTTCACCCTCTTTCAATCTCGGAGACCTCAGACTTTGACCCTGGACTGTGTTATTGGCTGCTTTTTTCCCTGCCAGTACATTTCTAAAGATGTGAAGAAAAGCAATTTCAGGATAGAATAAAAAGTGTGGTTTTAAAAAAAAGACAAAACAGTTATGATTCACTACATTCAGACAACAATGTGGCACACAAACAAATAAAGAAAGAAAATGGAGAGAGATAGAGAGAGAGAAAGAGATAGAGAGAGAGAGAGGGAGAGAGAGATGGAGAGTGAGAGAGCAAAGAAAAAACTATTTAAAGCTGAAAAGTTGTTTTGTGTATGAGGTTGGTGAAAATAAATACAGCTGTCGTTCTTCATCTGACCAGCAGGAGCCGCTGTCCTGATTCTCACCAGCGTTATTTTAGCATGACACATTCTATTCCAGGGGGCAAACTCAATCCTGGAGGGCTGGTGTCCAGCACAGTTTAGCTCCAACTCTAATCAAACACACCTGCTTATAGACTTCTAGTGATCTTGAAGACACTGATTAGCATGTTCAGGTGTGTTTGATTACTTTTGGAGCCAAACTATGCAGGACACCGGCCCTCCAGGACTGAGTTTGACCACCCCTGTTCTATTCATTCATTCATTTTCTTTTCGGCTTAGTCCCTTTATTAATCAGGGCTCACCACATAGCACATGTTTTACTGTGGAAGATGCCTTTCCAGCCACAACCCAACACTGGGAAACACTCATATTCACACATACATTTAGCTTATTCAATTCACCTAAACCGCATGTCTTTGGACTGTGGAGGAAATTGGACCACCCGGAGAAAACCCACACGATGACGGGGAGAACATGCAAACTCCACACAGAAACGCCAACTGACCCAGCCAGAGCTCGAACCAGCCACCTTCTTGCTGTGAGGCGATCGTGCTATCCACTGCACCACCGTAACGCACACATTCTATTCATATTTTTGTGTGTGCTCTCGTGTCTTCATTTGTGACCCTGGACCACAAAGCCGGTCTCAAGTTGCATGGGGGCAATAGCCAAAAATACATTGTATATGGGTCAACATTTTCCATATTTATTTAATGTCAGAAATCACTATTATGTAAAGATCATGTTCCATAAAGACATTTGTAAATTTCCTACTGTAAATACACTCACCGGCCACTTTATTAGGTACACCTTACTAGTACTGGGTTGGACCCCCTCTTGCCTTCAGAACTGCCTCAATCCTTCATGGCATAGATTCAACAAGGTACTGGGAATATTCCTCAGATATGTTGGACCATGTTGACATGATAGCATCACGCAGTTTTTGTTGATTTGTTGGCTGCACACCCATGATGCGAATCTCCCATTCCACCACATCTGAAAAGTACTCTATTGGATTGGGATATGGTGACTGTGGAGGCCATTTGAGTGCAGCGAACTCATTGTCATGTTCAAGAAACCAGTCTGAGATGATTCAGACTTTATGACATGGCGCATGGTTAGAAGATGGGTAGACTGTGGTCATAAAGGGATGGACATAGTCAGCAGCAATACTCAGGGAGGCTGTGGCATTGACACTATGCTCAGTTGTTACTAATGGGCCCAAAGTGTGCCTAGAAAATTTCCTCACACCATTACACCATCACCACCAGCCTGAACTATTGAGGCATGTCTCGTTCAAAGTCACTTAAATCACTTTCTTCCCCATTCTAATGCTTGGTTTGAACTGCAGCAGATCGTCTTGACCATGTCCACATGCCTAAATGCATTAAGTTGCTGCCGTGTTCAGATTTCTAATCTTAAAATATGAGCAAAATCACCTGTTTTGTCATCACTTTTTTACGCTAGAGAATCTAGGCATTGTACAATGTCTAATGTGAAACATCATGATGGACGATGGCGACATCATTGTAGGCAGCAGTGAATTAATTATTTATGAAGAATTACTTAATTCATAGCAAATTAATTATTTTGCAGCCTACCGTTTCAACTACCTGACCCGCAAGGTCTTTGCTTTACCCATAACCAAATAAAAAATAAATAAAGAGAAGTTACACACAAAGTACCACCTGTCAATCACTTTTTGCACGAGGCTCTGGCATGAATAGGCAGAGTGATCTGTGTGCTTATATTAGCGTCGACAAACTTGGTTAATAAAAACGGTGCACAACAAACTGGAACCAACCAACAGTATCTGAGGTTTTCGCTAAAATTTACAAGCGTGAAAGCGAAAAATTTAAGCAGTGTACTGACGCTGTATAACGTTACCTGATCAGTTCAAAGACCAAAGAGTCAATAGATAGAGACAAGATTAATTAAAATATCAAATCTAAAAATAAAATATCAAATATAAAAACTATAGTAAGATGCGATCCAGCTGGGCATCCTTAATAAACTGTCCGAAGTGCACTACTCTCTGGGGTTTTAAGCTCAAAGCACCTGCTTTTGTAACAGGGTTATATTGTATCTCTTCACTTGCATACATTGAAATACTATTGGGAAGGAAGGGGTTAATATTTGTTTATTGTTTTACATAACATTTTCATTTTTCTGTTCTGACTGTATTCACAACAATAAATCGCTATAAGATATATCAAAGTGAATATTTATTTACACAACGCAGAAGAGACGCAAAAGACTAGTTACATTGGTGCCGTGACCCAGATGGGAGTGAGGTTTAGGGGGGTGAGTGTAACGGAGGCCACTCGGAGGCCGAAACTCGCTGGTTCGATACCAGCTCGGAGCGGATTGGGTGGAGTAGAACCAACGGGGTTACACATTTTCTGACTGCTGCAGCTTAGACGCACACGTACGCTGCAGAGCATGACTGTGTGTGTGTGGTCACGTGGTGTGCATTTTCAGCGGTATAGTGTGGATAAAAAGCTGTTCAGAAATACTAGATGAAACGCCAGTGTGGACGTGGATCGTTTTCGTTCTAAAATGCCATTTAAAATGAAGATGTATTCGTGTAAACAGGGCCTAAATGTGTATTTTTCGTGAGCGAGTTGCTGCTGCAATGGGGGTGGGGCGGAGGATTGGGGTGCCGGCTCAGCATCATGATGTTTATCCACCACTGGCAATGGACGATGGCATCGTCTATCGACCCTACAACAGTACACCAAGATTTATATGTTATAAGAAAATATTAAATATTTTAAAAAAGAGGAAAAATCAAGAGAAGCAAAAAAAAAAAAAAAAAAAAAAATATATATATATATATATATATATATATATATATATATATATATATATATATATATATATATATATATATATATATATTTAGTTGAAATTTTGTAGGTTGTAATTTTTTTTTGCAATATTTTGCTTGAATGTATTTGTATTATCTTTCCATTTCTGAATATGTTTAGTGACAAAAATATTATTTTAATAAATACATCTGTTTTATGGTTGAATTCACCAAAATACATTGCCTTTATTCACTAAGAAATGGATAAAAATATTAATTTTCAAAATGGGGGGTACTCAATTATGCTGAGCACTGTATATGTAATTTCCATATATTGCCAATTATCAGATTTCTACATGGGAATGTAAAACAAAATGTAAAAAAATACAATTAATTAATTTGTAAAGTCATATCTTGATCCTACGTAAAGATGAATCTCTTTTTGATTGAACCTGTGAACCACAACTCAGCAACTATTCAGATCACCCAAAGAAACTATTAAACATTCTGCACACCCTCGCAACCAAAAACCACAATAATTCAGCGTCACAATGTGCTGCGTTTCACAACTTCTTTTTTTTCCAGTAAACATCAAAGCAGCATATATGTGGTCCTTTACGTGAGAAGTGCGTGTGAACACATAAATGGAAAAGTGAATAGATAAGAATGTGGGTGATGTGGGTGATCTGACTGACATCTCGAATGAAGTTCAATCAAAACCCCCCATCAACAGCAGAGGAAAGACGTCGGCTGTCAGATCACGCAGACAGACAGCGAAACCGCTTCAAGTTCTGTAAAAGCAGTGCTGACAGGCTCTTCTGAGAGGAGAACAAGCTAGAAATGATGGTGAGTTGCTCTTGTTGTCAGTCACAGACATGAAGGAATAACTAGAAGCAAATAAGAAAAAAAAAGGCAAACGATTTAAGTATGGCGTTGATGCTTGTGTCATTATCATTTCAATTGAATAGTTTCTAACAGTTATTTTATTCAAACATTACCATAGTAAAAATGTTCCAGTACTATTAGTTCAATTCATGTTTATATGTCTAGCGCTTATACAATAATTATCATTCGAAAGCAGCTTCACACACACAAAAACAAACAAGTGTTACTAATATGACCATAATATTGGTCATGACTCTATCATGGTCATCTCAATGTCAACGTTAAATGTATTTACACTGCAACTTTTACATTTATATAGCACAGAAAAAAACATGAATGTACCATAGTAATCAAAAACTAGAAAAGTAAAGTTCGTAGACAAACTTTATAGTGCCTTGAGAAAGCTTCATTTTAAAGTTTGAAGCAGTTTTAAAAATTTAATAATTGAAGTCGTTTTTAAGAAGTGTGAAGCAGTTGACAAAGTTACTAGTATGGATTGGCATGTTTCTTGCTAAGTGGTTGCTAGGGTGTTCTGAGTCATTGCTAGGGTGTTGTTAGGCAGTTGCTAGGGTGTTCTGAGTCATTGCTAGGGTGTTGTTAGGCGGTTGCTAGGGTGCTTTGAGTCATTGCTAAGGTGTTCCTAGGCGGTTGCTAGGGTGTACTGCGTGGTTGCCAAGGCGTTGCTAGGGTGTATGACTGTTTATTAAGGTGTTGCTAGGCAGTTGCTCTGGTGTTCTGAGTGGTTGCTTGGTGGTTATTAAGGCATTGCTAGGGTGTTTCAGGTAGTTATTAAGGTGTTGCTAGGAGATTGCTACAGTATTCTGAGCAGTTGCTAAGGCATTGCTAGGCAGTTCTAACTGGTTGCTAAGGCGTTGCTAGGTGGTTGCTAAGGTGTTCTGATTGGTTGCTAAGTCATTGCTAAGGTGTTGCTAGGTGGTCCTAAGGTGTTCTAGGTCATTGCAAAGATGTTGTTAGGTTTTGCTAGGGTGTTCTGAGTGGTTGCTAAGGTCTTGCTAGGTGATTGCTATGGTGTTCTGAATGGTTGCTACGCATTACTAGGCTGTTCTGATTGGTTACTAAGGCGTTGATAGGGTATTCTGAGCAGTTGCTAAGGCATTGCTAGGCAGTTCTAACTGGTTGCTAAGGCGTTGCTAGATGGTTGCTAAGGTGTTCTGATTGGTTGCTACAGTAGGTCATTGCTAAGGTGTTGCTAGGTGGTCCTAAGGTGTTCTAGGTCATTGCAAAGATGTTGTTAGGTTTTGCTAGGGTGTTCTGAGTGGTTGCTAAGGTGTTGCTAGGTGGTTGCTAAGATCTTTTGAGTGGTTGCTAAGGTCTTGCTAGGCAATTGCTATGGTGTTCTGAATGGTTGCTAGGCATTACTAGGCTGTTCTGATTGGTTACTAAGGTGTTGATAGGGTGTTCTAGGCTGTTGCTAAGGTGTTCTGAGTGGTTGCTAGGGTATTCTAGGTGGTTACTAAGGTGTTGCTCTGCGGTTGCCAAGGTGTTCTTAGTGGTTGCTAAGGTGTACTGAGTGGTTGCTAGGTAGTTGCTAACATAAAATACCATGGTTCTAGTATGAATTAGCATGTCACTAACATGTTTCTAGTATAAACTAGCATGTTGTAAGCATGACTTTAGTATGATTGAGCATGTTGCTAGTATGTTTATAGTTTCAATTAGCATGTTGCTAGTATGCCATTTGTATGTTTCTAGTATGGATTGGTATGTTGTTAGTGTGTTCAATGTAAAGTCAATGGCAGTTTTTTTTACAATGTGCTGTAAGTCTATGGAACAGTTGCAAAGGTGCCAAAAGTGGTTGCTAGGGTGTGGCTAGTAAGTTGAAAGGTCATCAGTGATTGGAAGATTTGTAGTTTGAGTTAAATGAGCCCAAGCTTAAGTCTATATGACAGTCAAGTCCAATGGTCCAATGTTGTCAATGGGACTTTTCTGAATTTTCCGGGTCAGTTTTTGGAAACGATATAACAACCTGAGTCAGACCAGTTTGGAGGTGTTAGTTTGATGGTTGTAGTATGAACGGTCTCGGAGGAGATGCATATAGAAATTAATCTCAGAGGAAGAAGACGACGAGAACGACGGAAGAATAATAAGTTTATGTAGTACAACAGTATGTTGGCTTTCTCAAGCCACTATAATAAAAGGATCGTTATTAAATAGAAAATGAATGATGACATAAATAAGAAATATTCTCTAGGAATGTAAAACTTGTAATCATGCACACAGCAGGAATTTACAGCACTGCCACTATTTAATACTTTGATCATTTAAAGTTTACATGTTATGATTTTGGACTTTAAAGCAATTTAAAACATTACAAATCGAAAATGTATTACCTAAATATTTATATATTTTAAAAAGATGATGTTATATTGATTTTTTTTGTGAATCAGCTAATTATACAACACTATACAAACTTATAAAGTTCAACCACAACATGCAACACCTCTTGTCACAATCAAAATGTATTTAAAGACATACAACTGTTTTCCAACCAAAATGTGTTTCAGAGTGCAGCATGCTTACCTGCACGTACCTCTGTGTACACTTAAAAGGAAGTGCACACATTTATAAACAGGTGCATATCTTTGCTCTCATGCATTTTCAAGTCTTTTATTTCACACAAAATCAAGTTTGATAAGATTGTTAAGACAGAGCATCCTTTGTATTCGCATCAAATTAAATTCAGAAAGGTGATTTTATATACATACTGCAGGAAGCATATTCAGGCTATCTGGGGGTCTTAAAAAGTCTTAAATTTAAAAAAATTTTTTTTAGGCCTTTAAAAGTTTTAAATCCACTGAAATATTGTGTTGTAGGTCTTAAATCATTTTAAACGGGTCTTAAGTTTCCTATATGCATGTAAAGCTACCCAATCGGGTCAACAGCTATCCAATCACTAACACAGGGTATATGCAGAAATCCTCAAAATAATTACAATACCTTTTAAGCCTTTTTAAAGACCTTCTCAGAATATTTTAAGATCTCATCGCCACTTCAAGTTCTAATCAGTATCAAACCTTTAACTTAATAAATAGTTGTTAATAAACAGTTGTAGTTAAACCAATAAAACGCAACCATGCAACAGAACTCAGATAAGCCGGATGACAATAAGCTTGAAATAATAAATTATGCAACTGTGTTCAGCCTCAGCGACAGGCTTCAGCCATTGTTTAAACATCTCTTTCTCCAACCGAGAGTACACAAACGTACATTTTCCCATTTTGCCATCTGTTTCGCTGTATGCAGGGCTCGAAATTAACTTTTTTACTTGGTAGCACCATTGCAAATTGTGTTATATTTATTATATTTGAAAGGAACATCAATTAGGACTAACATAAACCTGAAACAACTATATAACTAATGCTGAGATGACTTATTGATATTTGTGTGCAATAATTCCAAAATGTATGTCTTATAATTATTAAATATTAATGATGTCATCAGTAAATAGGTTAACTGTGCAAATTAGAGTAATCAGCAAGTTATTGCATAACAATGGTTTGTTTTGTGGACTATCAAAAAAATATAAAGCTTAAAAGGGCAAAAAAATTAATGACCTTCATTAAAAAAAAAAATTCAAATCTGCTTTTATTCTAGTCGAAATAAAACAAATAAGACTTTCTCCAGAAGAAAAAATATTTTCAGACATACTGTGAAAATTTCCGTGCTCTGTTAAACATAATTTGGACATCATTTAAACATCTTTTTTTTTTTTTTTTTTAAGAAAAAAAAATAATTTAAAGGGGGCCAATAATTCTGACTTCAACTGTAGGTGACACTATTTCCCTCTCCATGTTATGCACCAGACACTTTTTTACATAAGCACTCAATACTTCTTGGAAATCAAAGTGCAATTCTGAGCATGCTACGCACAGGTGAGTGGGATTGACACAGTGTCTTACGGACACAGTTTTTAATCTTATTATCCTCAAAAAAAAACAAAAAACAGACTTGTCATATCATTAATACACTGGTTAGAAGTGCTTCTTTTATCCTCACTTTTAAGTCACTTTAGATAAAAGCATCTAAATAAGTAAATGTACTATACTTAAAAATATCTATATTTTCTTCCATTTTAACTAAGAGGTTGTCATGGCACAATATTTGATGGCTAGAGCGGGGAAAATGAGTATTGAACAAATGTTTTTTCCTGGGAGTAATATTTCTAAAGGAGCTGTTGACATGGAATTAAACCAGATTTTGGTTTAGATAGATAAAAATTTAAATAGATTAAAATAAAACAAAACAAAAAAATTAATTGTGTAATAACAATGAAAAGTCACAAGGAGAAAGTACTGAATCACTGAAACATATTTAATACTTTATATAAAAGGCTGTTTTGGTGATGGCAGCTTAAAGACACCTCTTATATGTAGAATGCAGTCACATGCATTACTAGGGTGTGAGTTTTTCACTTCAAGAGAGCGTAAAAATCTTGATGGTTCTGTGGGTCTCGTCTATCAAATCTGATCTTTATTTTGTATTTTCTATTGGATTTAAGTCAGGTGATTGGCTGGGCCATTCTACAGCTTGATTTTCTTTCTCTGAAAGCACTTGAGAGTTTTCTTGGTTGTGTTTTGGATCATTGTCCTGCTGAAATGTCCACTCTGGACGTCTTCATCATCATGATAATATAGATGTTGGACTAAATTAGCAAATGTTAATTTAAAATGAGGATGGGTAGAAGGTTGCTGAAGAACTACTGTCAGATTTTTGCTGCTATCTGGGCTCTAACTGCCTTTTTCTACACCTCCCTTTCTTCACGTGTTCAATACTTTTTCCCTGTGTCATTTCATTTTATTATGTATAACTTTGTTTGTAAACTAATTAGATTTGTTTTCTTTGCATATATGAATTTCTTTGGTTGTTATCAACATCCGGTGACTGTAACTGTCTTGTCAGTAAACCAGTAGTACTTAATATGCATAGCAACAAGTATAAACATGTTTTCTCTTGCATAGCAAGTTATCAGCAGTGTGCAGTAGATGCAGTGTCACACATTTCCTCCTTTAGATGGTGTCATTATTTTTAGAGCACTAAAAATATGAAGACCATCTAATGGAGGAAATGTGCAACGCTGTATGTATACACTACACAAGCTCTGTTTCCATCCACCTATTATGCACAGTATTTGGAATATCACATTCAACTGCTTAATGGAAATGCCAAGATGTGCAGAGATTAAAAATGTAAATGCATATAAAAAGCGTACAACTGAGGATAAACTTTTTATCTGATAAGAAAAATGGAGCGTAAACGCAACATAGGCTCATTTTAAAAACGTAGCCTTATATACATTTCTGGAGATCGCAAATTATGTAGCCAGAGGAAAATATGGATGCATTTCGTCTGTAAAACGAATACTATGGGGTTATGTTGGCATTCCTTTTCACGCTTACCAGCTGCATACCTCGGTTTGGATGACCTTTCTGCTGTCACCAGTTTGTCTAGTGGCTCACCACATACGTTGGGGGATTTGAGACACAATTCGGCGAAGAACGATACCAAAAAGCGGGTAAGACAAAATCAGAAACCACAAAATAAAATGAACAAGTAAATAACAGGGTGAGAATGTGGTAAAATCTGAAACCGTGGTAAAAACGAGGCTGCCGCGAGGGCTTATTTGTTCCCGCATTTTTTTTTTTGTGAAGTGGGTGATCGGGTCAACCGATGCTTTTTAAAACACTATAGGTTGGAAAGGAGGAGGGTAGGTCAGTCGATCAGTCAGTCAGTATGTCAGTCAACAGTGTTCTGTGGATTTGGATGTGGATCAGTGTTAGTGGATTTACGCGAGAAGAGCAGGTGCGAATGGCACTAGCAAGAGAAATCTGAGATTTCTCAGAAAAACAAAACTCCTGGGACGAAATTAGCTCTCTTCAGAAATGTATATAATGGTACATATTCAGAAATTGCCTGGGTTGCATAAACTACTATAAAAACACATTAACCTAAACTGAAATAAATTCCAGTATATGCACATTATCGAAAGTCATTTAGAAGATTTCAATTTAAAGGGGACCTATTACACTCCTTTATACAAGATGTCCATAGAGTGTACTGAGGTGCAGGTGGATGGAAAGGTGGAGGTGGTATAGCAGGTGGATGGAAACAAACCTATTAATGTAGGCAATAAAGTCAATAATAAACTTATTGTGCATATTCCTTTACATATACAGGCTTGTCTAATTTAACTGAACGTGCTTTTTGTGTTGAAAGGTGCCATTTTTAATGATTTACTAACGGTCGCGAGCATTTTGCGTGCCTCACATTTTAACCGCCTGCTGCGTCTCACGTTTTTGCGTTCACAGTTGAAAAAAAAGTCTGAGCGGAAAAGCGCGTTACTTCAGTCACGTCTCTTTCATTCTCCAATCAAATGAAAGCAGAGGCGGGGTTTCTATTGAGGTGACAGCAGTGTTTGTGTTGTCAATACAAATACAGAGACTTTTAAAAATGTACAGTAGGAGAGACTAGTGGCAAAGAGCTTAGAATCACCAAGAGGTGACACTCAATAGAAAGTTCCATTACAACAGCAGCGCCCAGCAACAGCCACGCGATTCCGCCATATTGGAGTGAAAGCGAGCGGCCGTCCATTGGATCTTATTACTGTCGTGATGACAAGCAGCTACTTTGTTTTCTTTTATTTATTTAAAAAGCACATTTAAGCTGAGATACAACCTGAAAGATGACAATACAACACTTACAATCACAATCAACAGCACTTTTAATAGTTTATTTTACAGACTTATAATATGCTGTTGTTCTATTGGAATTTTCATTCCAAAATGGCCAACGCGTGACACTAGTGGTTGTTTGCCTAATTGCACTAGAGTGTCGCCTCTTGGTGATTTTATGCTCTTTGCTAGTGGTTGCTGTTTCAAGTTATCCGCAGCTGTATGACCTTCCAAATCTTGAATATCACAATATTATTAAATATTACAATTATAACAATATCAACAGCAGTGCTCAAGCATAATACTGAACTGAATCAGTCCTTGCCCAGTGACGTACTGTAAAAATTGCACTGCGCTTTTTTTCTTGTCAACAAAAAAGGCAGTGTGGTGTGCCTCATGTTTTTAGGAATGTAAAAGCATGTTTGATGTGATTGGTCTCTAAAACTTCATTCTGACACAATCTATTGGTTTAAAAGTGTAGCAAAGTATAAATATTCAAAATAAAATGACAAAAAAAAAGTATTTTGGGGCTGCCTTGTAATCACTAAAGGGATAGTTCACCCAAAACATGAACAATCTGTCATATCACACGTCACACAAGTTTTTTTTTTTCCATGCAAGTCAATGATAATAGATTTTCAGCTTTCTTCAAAATATCTCATGTTAAACAGAAAAAAGGAACTCATAAAATATTTAGTACCACATGAAGGAGAGTAAATAGAGTAAAAACTTTTGGGTGAACACCCCACTAAAGAGTCTTTGAATAATTCTTGTTGATTAAAATATTTTGACAGACTTAGTTCTGAGCCGAGGACAATATCATTAAATATTACAATTATAACAATATCAACAGCAGTGCATAGGCATAATACCGAACTGATTCAGTCCTTGCCCAGTGACGTACTGTAAAAATTGCACTGCGCTTTTTTTTATTGACAACAAAAAAGGCAGTGTGGTGTGCCTCACGTTTTTGGAATGTAAAAGCATGTTCGATGTGATTGGTCTCTAAAACTTCATTCTGACACAATCTATTGGTTTAAAAGTGTAGCAAAGTATAAATATTCAAAATAAAATGACAAAAAAAAAGTATTTTGGGGCTGCCTTGTAATCACTAAAGGGATAGTTCACCCAAAACATGAACAATCTGTCATGTCACACGTCACACAAATTATTTAAAAAAAAAAAAAATGAAAACCAGTATCCATTGACTTTTTTTCCATGCAAGTCAATGATAACAGATTTTCAGCTTTCTTAAAAACATCTCATGTTAAACAGAATAAAGAAACTCATAAAATATTTAGCACCACATGAAGGAGAGTAAATAGAGTAAAAACTTTTGGGTGAACACCCCACTAAAGAGTCTTTAAATAATTCTTGTTGATTAAAATATTTTGACAAACTTAGTTCTGAGCCGAGGTCTTGGCGTTGTCTAACGCATCTAAAAACATCCTGCAGCATTCGATTGAATATGTAGCCAGCGACACAATGAGCTTCACATCTGTTTATGTGTGGTTTGAGTTTTCAAACCTCGTGACACGAAAGTGACCTTGTGAAACCTCAAGCAAACTGCTTCCTCTTTCATGCAGACTAACCACTTTCGTACAATGTCTTCTAGGTTGACTTTAACTGCAGTGCAGTGAGGAGTCAGACAGATGCAGCCATTAGCCTGTTTGAGCGTGTGGCCTACCCGCCTGTCTTCATAGTTGGCCTTTCCTTCAACATCACAGCTTTATACCTCTTCTGCCGCATCAAACGATGGACCGACACTCACATCTACATGCTAAATCTACTAGTGGCTGATCTCCTAGCAATCGTTTTCCTGCCCTTCAGGATCCTGGAAGCCTTTTGTCAAATAAAGCCGACCATATTGTGCACGTTCCTGCTGTGCACCCAATACTCCAACATGTACTGCAGTATGTTCACCATCACAGCCATCAGCGTTCACCGCTTTATATCCGTCAGGTTTCCATTTCTGACCAAATCGCTGGTGTCTAAAAGTAAAGCGATCGCCATCACAAAGTGCATCGTCATCTGGATTATCATCGCGGTGATCTGCGCTAGCAACTATCGTGATCTTATGCCAGACAATTTAGACGGCTGTTATGATCTAAATCTGACCAGAAAGCTTCGAAAGACGTTTCTCTTGCTTTTGGAGATTTTAGGATATCTCATTCCAGTGGTGATCATCATATTTTGCTCCACACAAACCGTCTACATACTAATCAGATCGCTTCAGCATGTGGAGGGAAGAGATCGAGCGGAGAGGAAAAAAATCACTGCTATTATTGCTGCCAACATGTTCACGTTCATAGTCTGCTTCACGCCGGTTCATATCGGACTTTTGCTGCAATATTTATCAGATGAGAATGGCAAAAATTTTATACACGTGTTTCTTGATGTTGCTGAGTGGATCGCCACTACAAACTGCTGTCTGGATGCTATTGGATATTACTTTCTGCTGAAGAGAATTCATAAAGGAGAAAATAGTTCTAACTGATTGTTAAAGAGCCTCCATTTTGCATTATAAAAGGTCATATTTTGATTTTGGAGGTCAAAAAACACTTTCATTGCCTTATAATATGCCTTTATTTGTACGTAATTATCCCAACGACTCCCATATGATAAGGTCAGCAATTGATTTGTTCCCAAACCCCTTCTTTATGTGAAGCTAATCTGCAATGACCCATTCTGTTGTGATTGGTCGACTGAGTTCAACGCAAAGAGAGAGAAACACCCACCATGGCTATGAAGTAGCAGAGAGTGTGTGAGAGCCCAATGCAGGAATGCAATAAGGCAATGTCGTTAAACATCAGCATAGTACTGTACTCTTAACCCTAACCCCAAGTAATAACAACGACACACATTCAGTATTAATCCACACTGTGCAAAAGTCCAACTATTTTGAAAAAGAGGAACAGCTGATGGTGGCCATATCAAATGGCAAAGAATTGCGAGTTCAGAAACGCATTTAAATTGGTAAAAGATGAAGCACGTGTCACAGTTTTAATGTGGTTTTGGAGGCAATATGTGGATAGCCCTTTAAGATTTAACCTCAGAGATGCTGTACAGTACAAACACTGATCTATAATAGATAAGTGATTGCAAGCCGTGCAGAGCCATTACAACTTACAACACACAATTAAATACACATTTTACAAACTACAGCAAATGAGGCAACAATTTTAATAACTCTTACAGGTAATGATCCAGAGGAAGAAGAAACATCCATATGAGCTGCAACAGTTACTGACAAAGTCCCTTACATAAAAGTCTCTGCTGCTCCTTCCTTTAATAGCAAACGGCCGGCAAAATACAGCGTAGATTATTGTATCAACAATCTGAAAAATGACAGTAATAAATACAGCACTAGATTGGCTATACAGTACTTTGGTATTGTTGTGAAAATGAACTTTAACCCTTTAACTTTAACCCTGGCGAATCTCCATCTGTCAGTGATCGTCATCTTCATGTCATGATCAGTCCCGTGATCCCCTGCACTCTGCTAGTGTCTGAAGGGAAAGCTTTCACATTCTGCTACTACATATTTGGCGATGTACCGTATCTACGACGATGCATTCAAGCAAAACATCCGAACCCAACTCGACTCATTTATTCAACTGAGTTGACAATAAACAGATTTAAACCTCATCTGGATGTTTTCATTCACTTTCAAAAACCCATTTATAGGGTCTCTTTGAAGGCATAGTTCACCATTAATAGTTAACTCGGCCTCAAGTGGTTCCAAACCTTTAAAGTCCGCATGAACCAGAAGCTCAGGGCTCAACAATTAGGACTGTCCAATGGCTCGGGGGCCAGTGTGAAAGATGCTTGGGACAGTAAGCATGATTATTACTGGCACAATTGGGCTAGTACTGCCTTGTGAAACTACAGTTTCATTTGCCTACGACTATTTGTCAATTACAAGCAAATACTTATTCTTAGAATCGAGAAACCTTTAAGCCTTTAAATGCCGCCATCTCTCTGATGTAGTAAACATCATACTGCTTTTCAGTTTCTCTTATCTGATTGGATGTTGTGGGCATGTTATTTTTTTCCCAAACCTGGTAACAACCAGTATAGCGAAGAAATGGCAACATGGTAGCAACATCAAATTATGATGCTGAAAGAAAACGTCTGTTTCTAACGTGTTGCAGCAGACATTTATGCGAGTACAACACAATGAAATAAAGGAAGTGATGTTTTGCACAGTTTGCCATCAGCCACCTTTTGTTAAATAATTTAGAACTGCAATAAAATACCTTCACATTTTCCATACTGTTTTTTTTGTTTGCATAACACTTTGAATTTTGCTCATTTATTAACATTTTTTAAATATTTAAAGTCAAGATTTTTTTACATAATATTTAAAATATTTGGCTAAAAAATAGATATTAACGTTGTTTTTGGTGAGGCCATTGAAAATTTTGGAAGGGCAAGTAAAAATCTGAACCACTGGCCAATCAGGCCAGTAGAAAAAAATTCTTATCGTTGAACCCTGAAGCTGCAACCATTTTTTTTGTATTGTGCCGCAGTTCCAAGAGAAACGGAATACTAAATGAAAAAATAGTGGATGTGGCTTGTTTTTTCTACTGTGAGCTGAGTGAATGTAGTAAAGTAGGCATTTCAATCAGAAATATAAGAAAAAAGGGTTTGCCGAGAGTTATTACAACCTAACAGACGCCTCCTCCTCACCGTTTTTGTTTGTTGTCAAAACTGACAGATGGAGGGGCGGGGTTAAGAATGTTAGCCACACCTAATACCTCAGACAGACTTAATCTAAAAACTGAAAACAAACAGGAAGTGCATTTTCAGATTTTAATTAAGGATTACAAAGGCCAAACTTTTTTGTTTTCTAAACGACATGCACAGATGAATTGTTCACCACAAAACTAGCAATGTAAGCTAACAAAATCAATATAGTTAGTTTTGATTTGATTAATACTTTGAAGTTCATGTGAAGGATATGCTTACAATGTTTATTTTGCTAGCGCACACTGTTATTCCTTTGGTGAACAATGACCATGCAGGTTATTCCACTGATAAAAGTTTGTTTTGATAATCTTAAAATCTAAGAATTTGCTTGTGTGTTTAGAGTAGCGGTGCTTCTCTGTCAACACATTCTCACTCATCACATATTGACGCTTGGTCAGGCCCCATTCTTGTCAGTTTGACACTTGAGGTACCCCTCCGGTGTTATTTTACAATGCACGTATCCTCCATTGCTATAAAAAAAAAGAAGTCTTTGGTGTCAATATGCTGTTATGAAAGGCATCTGCAATTTTACCATTATGATTAAATTACATATTGAGTCATATTTTTGTTGTTATTGGGGTGTGAGTTTTTCCTAAAGTCAACAATCGAAATGTTACGTTACACTATGAACACATTTACAGTATGAGCATGTAACCAAAGTACCTATCCAGCTCCTAGCACTAAACCCAACCATTTGTCAATATAAAACACAGGAAGGATATGGCAGGAAGATACAACTGGTTTAATCTCAGTTTATGGAAAATATAGTCTTCTGAGGCGGCACAAAATATATACGAAAAGAATAGATGCGATCAGCTCAGATGTCGTCTGTGATAAAATCAAATAGGCTGCATGCGAAATCACATATTATGAAGTACGTTAAAAACAGTAAGTGAGCCGAGTAGTATGTCCGCATTCATAGTATTTGAAAAATAGTAGGCGAGAAGTACTACTTCTGATGAGATTCTGAAATGTAGATGCTATGCTATCTCATGATGCATGTATTCATGAACGCGAAAGAAGCGACGCAACTGACGCAGGTAGGTCACGTGTTAGTGACTAATGGTAGATGTAGTACATCCGAGTTCCATTCCAACTACTCGCATTCATACTATACAGATCATACTTTTCTAATGGTCGTGTAGTAAATTAAAATTTAAATGTGGTACCTACTCGAGTTGTAGGTGATTTGGGATACAGCTATATTGCTGCTGGAAAAGCGTCTCACGTCAGCTTCGGTTGTCAAATGCTATTACGTCTTAAAAAGATGCAAAAAGGAGTGCAAGAAGCATCGTAAAGCAATGAGAAAGGGTCTTAACAGCTTCAATATGTGATGAGTTGGGAGTGAGAATGTGTCGTCTCTGTTGACGTCAGTTTCAGCCACAATATTCTTAACCACGCCTCTTTGTTAACAGGGAATAATGCACAAAAAAGATTGAATATTTAGAATAAAGCCATTGACATCCATAGTAGGAAAAACAAATGTTATGGAAATCAATTAGTTTTGAACCTTTTTCAAAATATCATCTTTTGTGTGCAAAAAAAGATCAATTGAAACAGATTTGGGACAAATGAGGGGTCAGTAAATGATGACAGAATTTTCAGTCCCCATAAAGGAAGAGTTCTGTTTAGGTCGATTAATATATATAGCTGCTTATGAAACACAGTATACTACTGTAGTACAAGAGACTGTTTACCCTTTATAAGGAAACAAGTTTACAAGGAAATACAGAGTAGGTTCCTGTAACACGTCTGACATTATAAGAAATGTATTTTTGTATATTTGTTCTAAATAAAATCTATTTTCTATGCATGTTCTGAGAAATGCTTTCAGAATGAAAATTACTGTATTAAAATAGGGGTGTGCAAAATTAATGGTGTATGGTTTAACGTGCGAGCTGAAATTATTGAGTATGTCAGACAAGTAGGATGACCCTAGAATTAGTTGTGAAAGCAAACATATTTGCCTGGTATGAGTTTTAGTTTTTCGGTATTCCTGTATATAGCATGTAAAAGCAATCACAAATGTGATATTGATGTTATACAGCAGTTCAGCTGAGTGAGCATTGAATAAGCTACATTTTAGACACAACTTTGTCTGTTTGTTTTGTTTGTTTCAAAAATGTGTAACGATCCTGAATGAGTCAATGATTCAATTATCCACTGCGAAAAGGGGCGGGATTAAACAAGATTATTGGACATTTAAAAAAATTGAGTGATTGGTTTTAAATTTCTGTCCAGAGAGGTCATGTTTTGATCCTCGATAGGTCTCACGCAGTCAAGTGATGCAATTTCGCAGGTCAGAGTTCACCAAGCTTGAACTGTGCAATGCAGTGAACTGCGAATCTTGATGCACGAACTTGCGTTTCCAGTCTGACGCATTTGTGTGCGTATGAATGGAAGTCTATGGTGAGAAAAGTGCAGTGTGACCGCAGCTTTCACTTTTTAAAAATTGATATTGTTTGAATGAATAATTCAATGAATCACACATTGAGAAACGACCTACTGGTGTTTTAATTATCGTTACTGAAAAATCGTAATATTTTTTGTTTACATCAATCAGACATCTTATCTGACTTACCTAGGCCTATAAAATATGATATTGATTTTATACAGCAGTTCAGCTAAGCTAGTATTAAATTAGCTACATAATATTAGACATAATTTTGTCGTTTTAATTGTTTGTTTCAAACATTTTGCCAGTAACCATCCTGAACTAATCTGATTAAGAGTCATTATCCACTAGCCTGAATCAGCCGTTGAATCAGCAGTTTGAAACGAATTATTTGAATGAAAGATTCAATGAATCACATATCAACGAACAATCTACTGCTGTTTTAATATTTGTTTTGTTTACATTTGACACCTTATCTGACTCGGTAAATAATAATCACTGCAAGTGTTAAATTCTGCCAGATTTTTCTCTAATAGCAGCCAGAACCATTTTGCATCATAATCGGTAAGTATGTGACTTATTTTGTGAAATTATTTAGTTTTGTCTTTTCATTGTTTGCGTGTTTTTTTGTTTTTTTTGGCGGTGTATGTCCATGAAACTTGTAAAGAAAGACAATTAGGACAATATTGAAATACTTACCTAAGTTCAACAGTACAGAATTCCTGTCAACATTTGGCTAGCTTTGACTAGCGGTAGCACACATTTTGCTTAATTCGTTGACATTGTTGTTTTGGCTCCGAAAATGCCAATTCAATTCGTCCATTACGCTGTTGTTAAATGTACATATAACGTTATATATTTATTTTTTTCTTTCACCGAATAACCACATGACTTCTTTTTCCAGTGAGCAGACGTAGCGCAACTTGTTTGGAGGTTAATAACGGGTTGCCAGATTGAGATAAGATCAAAATTCGTATGATGTATCTTTTATGTTAGTACAATGAATTTAATAAAAATCTGGCAACTGCACAACCTTAAATATATAGTTGTTTAACTATTCAAGGCGGTTTTGAGCCACAAAAATGAACAACAACATCAAAATAATAATAATAAATACTTTTGCAGACTGGATGCTGCAGACTTGCACATGGATGTGAAATGCTAGAAAATTTGTACACGTGAATTAGTATTGCTACATTATTTTGTTTTTTAGTATTGCTACATAATTAACATGCAAGTAAATGTTACTTTCATCATTTACTTCAAATCAAAGTAACATGATACAGCATTAAGCTATACATTTATTCAGTTATCAAGTAAACAAAGGTAATTTATCACAAGCCTTTTTATGATTTGAAAAACTTGTTATATTTATAATTACAACAACACAAAGTCAAAAATCAGTTAATCAACACGAGATTAAATGACTTTTGCTTCTCCATTCAACAGGCTCTCAGTTCTCAGCAGTTGCACGTAAAGTCATGCAAGGTTAAACTGCCCTCTAGTGTTCATCTAGTTTACTTCACATGCTTTTCCCATGCACTCACCTGTCGTACTTAAAGTGGTAGTTCACCCAAAAAATGAAAATTCGGTCGTCCTTTACTCATCGTTGCATTGTTTCAAACTTTTAAGGAGTTCTTTAATCTGTTGAACACAAAAGAAGACATTTTGAAAAATGTTGGAAATTTGTAACCATTGACTTAGTATTTGTTTTTCCTTTTATGAAAGTTGATGGTTACCGGTTATCAGCTTTCTTCATAATAGCTTATTTTATGTTCAGCAGAATAAGAAAACTATTAAAGGTTTGAAGCCACTTGAGGGTGTGTAAATAGTCAGTAAGCATTCGTTTTTGGATGAACTACCCCTTTAAAGGGAAGATAAACCCATTTGGCATCATGCAGCAGACACTGAAAATTCTATGAAAGTACCAAAACCTATTATTTTTTATTTATATTCATTCATTCATTCATTTTCTATTTGGCTTAGTCCATTTATTAATCAGGGGTCACCACAGTGGAATGAACCGCCAACTTGTATATATTTTATGCAGCAGATGCCCTTCCAGCTGCAACCCAACACTGGGAAACACCCATACACTCTTATTCACACACATACACTACGGCCTTTTTAGCTTATGCGCCTATACCGCATGTCTTTGGACTGTGGGAGAAACCAGAGCACCCGGAGGAAACCCACATGAACACAAAGAACATGCAAACTCCACACGGAATTGCCAAGTGACCCAGCCGAGGCTTGAACCAGCGACCTTCTTGCTGTGAAGAGATCGTGCTACTCACTGTGCCACTGTGACGCCCATTTTGTCGTTAAATTTACATATACCGTTATATATTTATTTGTTGCTTTCGCCAAAGCACTACATTACGTCTTCCAGTGACGCTTGCTTCAACTTCCCGCGGATACTGCGTAGATGTCAGCATGGCAGCTTGTTTGTAGGTTGCCAGACTGAGATCAAAAATTGATCAAGTTGTATGATGGATCTTTTAGTGTTAGTAAAATGAATCTGTTCATCTGTTGAACACTAAAGAAGAGACTTCGAAAAATGTTGAAAATCTGTACCCATTGACTTCTATAGTATATATATTTTTTTCCTATTATGGATGTCGATGGTTACATGTTTTTGGCTTAAAACATGTTCTTATGTGTTCAGCAGAATAAAGTAACTATTAAAGGTTTGGAATCACCTCAGAGTGAGCAAATATTCAGTAAACATACATTTTTGTATGAACTACCCCTTTAAATGGCAGATAAACACATTTGACATGTGGTAGTAGACACTGAAAATTCTAATGAAAGTACCAAAACCTATTATTTAAAAAAAAAATTCCTTCATTTTTTCATTTTCTTTTCAGCTTAGTGTCTTTATTAATCAGGGGTCAACACAGCGGAATGAACCGCCAACTTATCCAGCATTTGTTCTACGCAGCGGATGCCCTTCCATCACTGGGAAACAACCACACACTCTCATTCACGCACATACACTACGGCCATTTTAGCCTATGCACCTATACCGCATGTCTTAGGACTGTAGGGGAAACCGGAGAACCTGGAGGAAACCCTTATGAACACAGGGAGAACAAGCAAACTCCACACAGATTTGCCAAGTGACCCAGCCGAGGCTTGAACCAGCGATCTTCTTGCTGTGAGGCGATCGTGCTACCTACTGTGCCACTGCGACCCCCATTTTTTAGAATATACATAACGATATATTAATATGCAGTATGGTAAAGCTTCATTAAAGCACCTTTCTCAAATCAGGCCAACATAAAGCTACCATGGTTTCACAGCAGCATAGCACCCTTATATCTCCACATTACTGTTTAGGGCACCTCAGATGATTTTGTGACAGTTTTTATTCAACACTTTAAGAGATGATGTTTGACTGGCATTATGAAAAAGCCGACTGCTTATCAAAAAGTACATCCTATCTAACGGTCCACGCAGAAACGATTACACATTTGACTTATTTATATAAGACGAGTGCCCATTAAGAGGCAAAGGACACGGACGCGTCAAATTAAAGCTGCGCTGATACTAAACGCCTGATGTAATTGATATGTTGATGTGCCTAATTAACTTCCAAGTAATGATCCTTCAAAACAGCATCACTCTGGTCTTCAGCCTGCGCAGATGTTGCTATGGTGACACAGAGTTCTCCATAGCAACAGAGAGATGCTCTGTGAAATCTCAATGCTCTTTCTGTGAAACGCCATCTATTGGCCGACAGCAGCATTGACACTTGATGATCTGCAGATCTTGTTCTCTTCATTCCAGACAGTACCAGTCCAATAGTACAAAAGACAGACAAAGCTATACAAACAACACAGTATACAGTTAAAGAAAGACAGATATGCTACTATTTCATCAAAGGTGACTGATAACGCACCTCACACTCTCAGAAATAAAGGTACACAAGCTGTCACTGGGGTGGTACCTTTTCAAAAGGTACACATTTGTACTTGACGGGTCCATATTGGTACCTCAAAATTATATATTAAAGCCTACACATTTTAAGACGAACACTTTTGTACTTTTTAGGTACTAATATGTACCCTTGAGGTATTAATATGGACCTTTAGGGTACAAATTTGTACCTTTTTAAAAGGTACCACCCCAGTGACAGCTCGGGTACCTTTATTTCTGAGAGTGCAGTAAGCCTACTCACTTAAAACAGTTGGGTTAAATAATAACCCAACAGGTAACCCAATGATGGGTTGTTTTGGCACCAACCTGCTGTTGGGGGTATTTTAACCCAATCCATTGAGTTTTTGACCAGTTAAACTCCGCGGACCCGTTACCGTGACGTCATCGACTTTTGCTTTAAGATTTAAAGGGCTAGCATTGCACCAGACCCCTTTAAGTGGTTTCATTTGAAAGTGTAGAATCAATATATTATGCATATATGCATCACTTAGGTTTATTCTACTGCACAAAAGTTATTTACTCTTAAATACACAGTATTTTGGATACCCGAGCTGGGTATTTTACATTGGTTCATTTTCATATTTTTCATATGACACATGTACAAGTTATAGCTCAAATGAAAGCTCTTGCTGGTGCTCATACAGTTCTAGCATTCTTTTTACTGAATTATATTCACATATCAAACAGTTGCTGAATGAATTGCGGTGTTTCCATGGCACAGAAGTGAAAACAATACATTTATGATCAATAAGCAGCCCCAGATAGCACAGACAGCTGTCATCTCTTACCTTATGCTGTGCGCTTCAGGGCCATTTCTCCTCTGTTTTTGAGCTGATGTGCATAAGTAATCCTTTTAAATGTCTGATGTGGTCCAAACACAGTGAATTATGTTTGATCAAACATAGAATAGTGAAATATGAAACCAATGATTGGCCCCTGTGGCTTGTACAGCACCTCTCATCAGTTGGAATACAATAAATTTAGCATAGATTATGGTAAAGACATTTTTCTTTTTTCCTATGATTACAGACATGTGCAGGAACCACCAAAATTAATTACAGCACCCTAGACCACACAGAAACTAAAAGGTACACTTTAAAATTTGAGTTTATAAAAAAAAATACAAAAAGCGCCTCTTTATTTCGGTGTTTATTATAACACAGACAACATACACAGTTATTTTAAACACTTTCAATAGTGTTTTATGAAAATTCAAAGGGTTTTCTTTGAAATAACACCAAATTTTGGAGTTTACACCTTTTAAATTTGGGTTGGCAAAATCCAAGCAGAAATCCCAAAATAACAGTAGAGAGAGCAGTAAGCTTACTCACTTAAAACAGTTGGGTTAAATAATAACCAAACAGGTAACCCAATGATGGGTCGTTTTGGCACCAACCTGCTGTTGGGTTATTTTATTCCAATCCATTGAGTTTTTAAGGGTAACCCAACAATATGGATTACAAAAATAGCTAAACTGTTGGGTTATTTTGCCAAAAAGTGACTTAACAGCTCTATACTGTAATAAATGATTATGATTATTATTGTGTTGATGAGTCAGCTGGGTCCTAAAGGTGAGAATGATGGCCAAATATATCAAATATGTGTATCATTTCCTTAAAAAAAAAAAAAAGAAAAAGTGTAGAAATGAACATGAAGGAGGAGGATGCGATAGCACAGTGGCTAGTACAGTTGTCTTGCAGCAAGAAGTTTGCTGGTTTGAGCCTCTGCTGGGTCAGTTGGCATTTCTGTGTGGAGTTTGCATGTTCTCCTTGTGTTCATGTGGGTTTCGTCCAGGTGCTCCGGTTTTCCCCACAGTCAAAAGACATGTGCTGTAGGTTAATTGGGTAAACAAAATTGGCCGTAGTGTATGTTTGTGATTGAGTGTGTATGGTGGTTGCAGCTGGAAGGGCATCACTGCGTAAAACAAATGCTGAATAAGTTGGCGGTTCATTCAGCTGTAGTGACCCCAGATTAATAAAGGGACTAGGCTGAAAAGAAAATGAATGAATGAACATGGAGATAGAGAAAGCATTTTTATCCATTTATAGATGAGCTATGAAGCACGCGTTTGTATTATCAAATTAAGAGTGCTGGTGAAAAGGATATAAAAAAAGATGACACGGAGAAGTAATTTGATTAAAAAAATAACAGCAATTTTATTGCATTAGAGCCAGGGGTGGATTTTGGGGCCCTAAGCAATTCCAGCCAAAGCTCCCAAGTCCTGAAATGCACCCTTTCTACTTTTATTATTATTTATTTATATTGCAGTTTTTTTTATATCACTCAATCTTCTTTTTGACATTTTAATTTAATGCAAGCTCTACATTTTAAACGATAATTTTTCTTAAAATGAATTAACAACAAAAAATAATACATATATTTTATTTTATTTTGTAATATTATCATTACATAACATTACATTATTATAATACTATTTTTGATAGTATATTTAATAATTTTTAATTATTTAATTAACTCTCACCATACAAAATTTGGTAGAAAGCAATGTTATATATAGTGTATAGGTATAATTTATACTTCGAGATATTTATTAGGGCCCCCAGATTTCCTGAGGCCCTAAGTGGCCGCTTATTGCTTAAATCTGCCCCTGGTTAGACCCTAAATAAACTTTATAATGCAAAAACTACATTACTTACGTCAGTTAAATCAGTTGACTGTTGAAATACAACATTTTTAACCCAACTGGTTATTATTAAATAAATAACCCAACAAAGGCTAAAAATAACACAACAAAGCACCAACTATTTAACCCAACTGGTTGAGCTATTAATAAATAACCCAATAAAGGTTTGAAATAACTCAATAAAGCACTAAATATTTTAACTCAATCATTGGGTTAAATAAAAAACCCAACATTTTTTAGAGTGTAGGACTTATCAACATTATTCAGTTCAAATCATGTTCATTTCTATAGCGCTTTTACAATATAGATTGTGTCAAAGCAGCTGAACATAGATGTTCTAGTAAACTGAAACTGTGTCAGTCCAGTTTTCAGAGTTGAAGTTGAATGAGGGGTGCCACTGGGCAGCACGGGCCCTATGACAACATTTTGAGGGTGTCGAGGATGAAAGTGATGATTGGTAGGGGGTGTCGCAGACAAAAGTGAAGAGCAGGGTGTGGGGGTTGTCTGGCGAGGCTCTAATTGTATCTCTGGGTGCTCCTAAATGGTGAGGGCCCTTATAAGTCGACCCAGCAACGCCCCTGCTGAGAATTCTCCAATTGACAGATAAACTTCATCCATTTTCCTTTCAGCTTAGTCCCTTTATTAATCAGGGGTCACCACAGCGGAATGAACCAGCATATTTTTTACGCAGCGAATGCCTTTCCAGCTGCAACCCATTACTGGGAAACATCCATACATTCTCTTTCACATACATACACTATGGCCAATTTAGCTTACCCAATTCACTTATACCATGTCTTTGAACTGTGGGGGAAACCGGAGCACCTGGAGGAAACCCACACGAACACAGGGAGAACATGCAAACTCCACACAGAAACGTCAACTGACCCAGCCGAAGCTCGAACCAGCAACCTTCTTGCGCCACCGTGTAGCCTGATTTTGAAACATTGGTCTGAAAATAAATAATTTCAATATATATTTTATGTGGAGGGAAAAAAATGAAGTAAATAACAAATCGCTGTGACATGAAAAAATGACATTCATTTGTACAAATGGAGTAAAATTACTATCATTTTCACCCCATGGTCAATTCATTAATTTTCCTTCAGCTTAGTGCCCTTATTTATCAGGAGTCATGAATGAACCATCAATTTATCCAGCATATGTTTTATGCAGCGGATGCCCTTCCAGCTGCAACCTAGTACTGGGAAACACCCATACATTCTCGCATTCACACACATACACTACGGCCAATTTAGTTTATTTAATTCACTTATAGCGCACGTCTTTGGACTTTGGGGGAAACCGGAACACCCGGAGTAAACCCATGCCCTCACGGGGAGAACATGCAGACTCCACACTGACATACCAACTGACCCAGAAGGGGCTCAAACCAAATTTCTAATCAGTCAATCGCATGGCAGCAACTCAATGCATTTAGCCATGTAGACATGGTCAAGACGATTTGCTGCAGTTCAAACTAAGCATCAATATGGGGAAGAAAGGTGATTTAAGGGACTTTGAATGTTGCATGGTTGTTGGTGCCAGACGGGCTGGTCTGAGTATTTCAGAAACTGCTTATCTACTGGAATTTTCATGCACAACAATCTCTAGAGTTTACAGAGAATGGTCCGAAATAGTGAAAATATCCAGTGAGCGGCAGTTCTGTGGGCCCAAATGCCTTGTTGATGCCAGAGGAGAATGGCCTATTTCGAGCTGACAGAAAGGCAACCGTAACTCAAATAACCACTCGTTACAACCGAGATATGCAGAAGAGCATCTCTGAACACACAACACATACAAATTCGAGGTGGAATAGAAGATTGGAAAAACTTTGTCTGGTCTGCTGAGTCTCGATATCTGCTGCGACATTCAGATATTAGGGTCAGAATTTGGCGTCAACAACATGAAAACATGGATCCATCCTGCCTTGTATCAACAGTTCAGGCTGGTGGTGGTGGTGTAATGGTGTGGGGGATATTTTCTTATCCCATATCCCATATTGGTCCCATTAGTACCAATTAAGCATTGTGTCAACGCCACAGCCTACCTAAGTATTGTTGCTGAACATGTCCATCCCTTTATGACCACAGTGTACCCATCTTCTGATGGCTACTCCCAGCATGATAACGCGCCATGTCATAAAGCAGGAATCATCCCAGACTAGTTTCTTGAACATGACAAGCAGTTGACTAAACTCAAATGTCTGCCACAGTCACCAGAGCTAAATCCAATAGAGCATTTTTGGGATGTGGTGGAACGGGAGATTCACATCATGGATGTGCAGCCGACAAATCTGCAGAAACTGCATGATGCTATCATGTCAATATGGACCAAAATCTCTGAGGAATATTTCCAGTACCTTGTTGAATCTGTGCCACGAAGAATTAAGGCAGTTCTGAAGGCAATAGGGGGTCCAACCCAGTACTAGCAAGGTGTACCTAATAAAGTGGCCGGTGAGTGTAATATCTCAGAAAAAGGTACCTACTGTATATTTATCTTCAAAAGCATGACACATTTCACAGACACAAAGTTCAAACAATCAAATGTGTTTATTAGAATGATAAAATCTCCATGTTGATTGACATTTGAAAATAAGTGTCTGCTCCAGGACTGAGTCGCGTGTGTTTATGCGCGGAACTGGGTGTATAAGTGTGTACTTCTATACATGTGAGAGATTATTTAAAAACCAACAAACAAACGAAACGATTTTCACTGTATACCGTCCCCTCGACTTCTATACACGGGGACATTACATGAGCTATATACAGAGCAGCCGAGTCTCGGTAAACAACTCAACGTAACACTGATTCAGTCTTTATGTCGCCATATACACACTTAACGAAACGCCGTTCATTCAGTCCAGTTTCTTCTTCGTCTTTTGCAATAATCTGTGACAGCCTAAAAAATGCGCACAACACAAAAGCGAGAGCGAAGCATTGTATAAAAAGTCAAACACACATTATTGGCCTTGATTATTGTACAATATTGTGCTTGTTGCAGCATGATCAAACGTGAAGACCTTTCGGTTATGACAGCAAGTGCTTATACTGTAGAGAGGGGAAGAAAATCATTGAAATACATTCACAGCACATTCTGCACTTCCCTCCGACAATAATAGACTAGAATTAACACTGCGTGAAAAAGTCAATGTCACTCAAAATCACTTTGAGCAATAAAGGCATTATAAACACAAAGAACGATATTGTGAGGGGCAAAGCCATAGAAATTTAAAGCCGTTTTCATTTACGCCCAACAACTTGGTGCTACAAAGGAAATTCGTTTTAGGCACTGAATGTGGATGCTTTTACAATGAAGGCAATTTGTTTGTGTGAGTGTGTTCTTGAGACTTAAGGGAAAAAATAGAAGTAGACAAATATGTGATGTCTCCAGGCAAAACAATCATCCCAAAAAGAAATCTGATTTATGGCCATACAGAACCTGACAAAAGTCTTGTCGTTGATCTCAGTTGTAAGAGCAACAATTAATGACTTGATTACTAGTTGATCATTTGGAAAAGTGGCAGAAGGTCGATTTTTCTGATGAATCATCTGTTAAACTGAATCCCAATCATCACAAATACTGCAGAAAACCTATTGGAAACTGCATGGACCCAAGATTCTCAGAGAAATCAGTCAAGTCTGGTGAAGGAAAAATCATGGTTTGAGGTTACATTCAGTATGGGGTTGTGGGAGAGATCTGCAGAGTGGATGGCAACATCAAAGGTCTGAGATATTATGATACTTGTGCTGCCCATCACAGGAGAGGGCAAATTCTTCAGCAGGATAGCGCTCCTTCTTATACTTCAGCCTCCACATCACATCAGTTCCTGAAAGCTAAAAAGGTCAAGGTGCTCCAGGACTGGCCAGCTCAGTCACCAGAAATAAACATTATTGAGCATGTCTGAAGTAAGATGAAGGAAGAGGCATTGAAGATGAAACCAAAGAATCTTAATGAACTCTGTGAGTCCTGCAGGAACGTTTTCTTTGCCATTCCAGATGACTTTATTAATAAGTTATTGGAGTCATTGCAGAGATGTATGGATGCAGTCCTCCAAGCTCATGGAACTCATACACGATATTCATTCTGTTTCAACTGCACCAAAACTTTATATTCTATACTGGACATTATTTCTGTTAAGTGATAAGACTTTTGTCTAAGCAAAGTCAAACCTTACTATCGTAATTAAATAATGAAAAATAAAGGCATCATATTTTATTTTGGTAAAATAAGTGTAACCTAGAGGCCTTTGCCTTTCATATAAGCCACTTCTGATAGTGAAGTTATTATTTGTTGTTCCTAAAACTTGAATAGACGACAAAACTTTTGTCTGGTAGTGTATGTGCAAATTACATAAATGATATACAAGTCCATGATGGTTTTCTTGTGTACAAAAACAGCTGTTTACGTATATATTTTTACAACCATTGGAATTACAAATACACACATATAGGTTTGAATATATATTAGCTATAAATGTATGTTCATATATGGCCATTTATCAGATTTTCATATGGGATAAAATAATGAAGTTCTTTCCTCATAAATCAGAGATATAAACTTTAGGATATACACTTAAAAAAGGATTTTTGCTGTTTGTTTAAACTGATTATTTAAAATGAGATGAAATGACACAATTCTTGAATTTCTTTTGGGATAACTTAATTGTTTATAGTTCATTCTATTTATATTTTTTATTTTAGCTTAATCTATTTGTGTTGGGACAACGTGAGTGTATTGTGTGGAACCCTGCAATTCATTCATGTTGTCCCAACACAAATCGATTAAGCTAACTTAATTGTTTTTTTTTGTTTTTTTACAAATTTAAATGAATTGAATATAAAACAGTAAAGTTCTCCCCCCCAAAATTAAGAATTGTGTTTATGCAGCTCGTTTTAAATAAGTAGTTTGAACAAGCAGCAAAGCTTTTTTGGAGTGTAGTTGAATTACAAATCAATCTGTTTGTATCTTGCAATTCTGTAATTTTAAATACAATTGCAACTTCATTTCTTGTATTTGAGACTTTATAATATATATTATAGTATAACAATTAAACATTAAACATAAAACAATTAAGTTCTCCCCCCAAAAAACAACACAGGCTCATTGTGAAATGTAAACATTTCTAAAGAGCACGATTTACGTATGGCTGCTTTTTGTTTTTAAAACTAACGGTATGGGGGTGGTATGACAGCACTGGTGCTGACAGCCTACCCCCATGTGGTAAGCTTATCCGCTGTTTAGAGAGTGCTTAGGGCGGGTCAATCAGTGCTTTTGACAACACTGTTGGTTGGGTTTAGGGAAGGCGGTGGGCGGGTCAATTGGTGCCTTTGAAAACAATATTAGTTGGGTTTAGGGAAAGTGATAGGCGGGTCAATTGGTGATTTTGAAAATACTGTCGGTTGGGTTTAGGGAAGGCGGTAATCGGTTCAATCAGTGTTTTTAAAAAACACTATCGTTTGGGTTAAGGGAAGGCGGTGGGTGGGTCAATCAGTGGATAATTCAATAGGTGCTTTTGAAAGCAATGTCGGTTGGGTTTAGGGAAAGCAGTGGGCCGGTCAATCTGTAATTTTGAAAACACTGTCAGTTGGGTTTAGGGAAGGCAGTGGATAGGTCAATAGGTGTTTTTAAAAACACTATCTGTTGGGTTTAGGAAAGGGGAATTAGTCGGTCGGTCAGTCATTCAGTCGACAGCAGCCTCTGCTGGATTTTTGCGAGAAAAGCAGGCGTGAATGACACTTGTGGGAGACATTTGAGATCTGAAAAGGTGTACACACCCAGCAAGCATTTTTTGTTTTTAAAAGATGTCTAATTGATCTCTAATAGACATCTAAAGGTAGTCGTCTTGGCTAAAACAAGGCTAAATTTGGGCTGTCAGTGAAAATCTAATAGACGTCTATGAATAAGCCAAAACTTGACTAGTCATCAAATAAACAGAAATGATCGACTACACATATAAACTACTAATCTGTCTATGTGACGACTAGTCTAGTTTTGGGCTATTCTTAGATTTTCTATTAGATTTTACTGACAGCCTAAGTTCAGCCTTGTTTTAACCAATGTCTACATTTAGATGTCTAATAGACATCTATTAAACACAAAACTGTTTGTTGCACAGCGGCCTCTGGTGTATTCGCGAAAACAAAAACTGCAAAAAAAATGTACCTTCTGAGATGTATTTCGCACCGTACGAAATGTATACAGGGGTAAGTATCAATAATGAGCCTGGGTTGCAAAAAACCTTACAAATTGTGTTGTTTTAACTCATTTTACGTAACTTTTTTTGAGCGAACTATTTGTTTACTATGATCACTTGGAAGAGGAAAAACACTTCACATTCGAGGTATCAGTTTATGTAGAAGCACAAACAACGTGTCTCAAATCACACTCTAAAGAAACAATTGTTTTGGCATCTGCGTAGCTTATTAGCGATTTCATGTTCTGTTGGCAAACACTTGTGAACATGGATATGGCACAACTTTTAAAACTTAATCTGCTTTTTTCTTCGCCACATGTGGTTTTCACATTAGCATACAGCGGCTTTTGCTCCTTCCTGAATTTGATTACTCGCCTCAGTGTCCTTGACCGACAGGTAGGCGTCTATATCCTTGCATTTCCTGATCTATTTCCTGTGCTCTGGATCCCATTTCCTGCCTGGTGTATCTTCAGTGCTGAAGAGAGAAGACATAAATACGTACACACAGTAATTTAAACACACACACAGAGCCAGCGCAATCAGCCCTGACTCTCCTTTCAGTTGGATTTATGAGCTAATCAATGCTCAAGCGGCCGTAGCACATGACTGCAGGAGTGTGTGTTTTCTCAGCGCATCGGCTGTGGAAACCGCATGCTCTTTAGGAGAGATGCTTAAGTGATGCACGTGCTTTTAATAAGAGAGCTATTGCAGGTGCACGAGGACCGTTATTAAACGCATTCCTGTGAACTCAAGTGTGTGTGGCAGCTCATATAGTCAGACATCTGCTTTCAATATCTCACACACTGATGCTATTAGATGTTTCATGACAAAGCTTGCCTATATGGAGTCAGACATTTGTGTGTGGGTCATGACCAACATGGCGAGGGAGAAGCTCTTTTCCAAACCCTAGTAAAGCCACCTTGCTATCTGCAGTCTTTGAAGTCAGAAAGAACCGGAAGTTGCAGAGTTTTTAATTTCAGTATGTTGATGTACTTCCAAGTGAAATGGAATATTGAGGAGGGGGCGGGGCAATTTTTGGCACATCATTCCCTCAGGGCAAACTAATGGTAAGAGGGGTGTGGTTAATAATATTGTGGCTGAAGCCGTTAAATTGACGCCAACATAGAAGCACTACTATCGGTCAATCCAAAGGTGGAAGCAAAAATGGTCAGATTTTGATTGAAGATTACCAAAACAAACTTTTTAAAACTTGTTAAGCCTAATTGATTGTTCAACCAAAGAGTAACAATGTGGCCTAGCTATACAAGCACTGTAAATTTGGATTTCTAACGTTTTAAAGGGTAAATTAAGCCAAAAATGAATGATTGGCCATGGTCTTTGGTGATGCATAAAACACAAGTCAGTGACGGTCAACACTTTAGTGTTCAAGAGAGCACTCAGTGATTCTATTAGATATTTCATGACAAAGCTTCCCTATATGGAGTCAGACATTTGTGTGTGGGTCATGACCAAGATGGCGAAGGAGAAGCTCTTTTCCAAACCCTAGTAAAGCCACCTTGCTATATGCAGTCTTTGAAGTCAGAAAGAACCGGAAGTTGCAGAGTTTTTATTTTCAGTATGTTGATGTACTTCCAAGTGAAATGGAAAATTGAGGAGGGGGCGGGGCAACTTTTTGCACATTATTGCCTCAGGGCAAACTAATGGTAAGAGGGGTGTGGTTAATAATATTGTGGCTGAAGCCGTTAGATTGACGCCAACATAGAAGCACTACCATCAGTCAATTTAAAGGTTGAAGCAAAAATGTTCAGATTTTGATTGAAGATAACCAAAACAAACTTTTTTGAACTTGTTAAGCCTAATTGATTGTTCAACCAAAGAGTAACAATGTGGCCTAGCTAAATAAGCACTGTAAATTTAGATTTCTAACTTTTTAAAGGGTAAATTAAGCCAAAAATGAATGTTTGGCCATGGTCTTTGGTGATGCATAAAACGCAAGTCAGTGACGGTCAACACTTGGGTGTTCAAGAGAGCACTCAGTGATTCTATTAGATGTTTCATGACAAAGCTTGCCTATATGGAGTCAGACATTTGTGTGTGGGTCATGACCAAGATGGCGAGGGAGAAGCTCTTTTCCAAACCCTAGTAAAGCCACCTTGCTATCTGCAGTCTTTGAAGTCAGACAGAACCGGAAGTTGCAGAGTTTTTAATTTCAGTATGTTCATGTACTTCCAAGTGAAATGGAAAATTGAGGAGGGGGCGGGGCAATTTTTGGCACTTTATTGCCTCAGGGAAAACTAATGGTAAGAGGGGTGTGGTTAATATTATTGTGGCTGAAGCCGTTAGATTGACGCCAACATAGAAGCACTACCATCAGTCAATCCAAAGGTGGAAGCAAAAATGGTCAGATTTTGTTTGAAGATAACCAAAACAAACTTTTTTGAACTTGTTAAGCCTAATTAATTGTTCAGCTAAAGAGTAACAATGTGGACTACCTAAATAAACACTGTAAATTTGGATTTCTCACTGTTTTAAGGGTAAATTAAGCCAAACATGAATGTTTGGCAGTGGTCTTTGGTGATGCATAAAATGGCTGTCAACACTTTGGTGTTTAACAGAACACACACTGATGCTATTAGATGTTTCATGATAAAGCTTGCCTATATGAAGTCAGACATTTGTGTGTGGGTCATGACCAACATGGCTTGGGGGAAGCCCTTTTCCAAATCCTAGTAAAGCCACCTTGCTGTCTGCTGTCTTTGAAGTCAGCGTGAACCAGAAGTTGCTGAGACCTTTATTTTAGTACATTGATGTACTTTTCAGTGAAATGGAATGTTGAATAGGGGCGGGGCTTTCTTCTTGCACATCATTCCATCATAGCAAACTAACAGTAAGAAGGGCGTGATTAAGAATATTGTGGCTGAGGCCATCAAACTGATGTAAACAAAGAAGCAAGTCAATCCAAACATGGAAGCAAAAGTGGGCAGATTCTGATTGAAGATTACCAAAACAAACTTTTTTTTTTTTAAACTTATCAAGCCTAATGAATTGTTCGAATAAAGTGTAACAATATGCAATATGGAAAATAAGCATTGTAAATTTTGGACTTCCCACAGACAAGTCAATGTCTGTCAACACTTTGGTGTTTGAAAGAACATACAGGCTAAACTAAATTAATACCTATGGCTCTTGACAACAAAGTGAGGTCTTACAGCACTTTTTCAGCAGTACAGTTTGGTCCAGTACAGTACGGTGCAGAGTAAACAAACTTTTTTTTTTTAGCTTGTTAAGCCTAATTAATTGTTCAACTAAAGAGTAACAATGTGGATTAGCAAAATAAACATTGAACAATTGGATTTCTCACTCTTTAAAGGGTAACTTAAGCCAAAAATTTGGCTGTGGTATTTGGGGTCGCACAAAGTGCTAGTTAATGACTGTCAACACTTTGGTGGTCAATAGAACATTCATTTTCCATCAGCTTAGTCTTTAGTTCAGATATTGCCACAGCGGAATGAACCGCCAACTATTCCAGAGTATGTTTTAAACTGCGAATGTCCTTCCAGCTGCAACCCAGTATTGGGAAACACCGATACACACTCATTCACAAAATTTAGTTCAACCAATTCACCTAAAGCGCATTTGGAGGAAACCGGAGCACCCGGAGGAAACCCACGCAAACATGGGGAGAACGTGCAAACTTCACACAAAAATGACAACTGGTCCAGCTAGGACTCGAACCAGTCACCTTCTTATTGTGAGGCGACAGCGTTAACCAGTGAGCCACTGTGCCGCCCTCAAAAGCTAGTCTTTTGGGATGTTGAGAAGTGTCCCTGTTGTCATCCATTGTGACACACTGCACTAGATAAAACAATCATCCTGACAACCCATTGTCATTTTACGCATCACCACGACACCCTTTGTCAAACAGATCCTGCCAAAATCAGGATGATATTGTGTAGTTTAAATAATAAATGTAAACTCAGTATGCCATCTTGGATGAAACTGTCATGAAAGTTTTCCACTCTGCCTCTCACTTATGTGAAGTCTGAATTGAGGGCTGATGTAATACTGAGGTAAAGCCTTCCCGTAGCTCCACCAAAGTCATGTGTTTGAGTCCCGGCGAATACACAAACTGATAAAATGAATACCTTATGTGCAGCGTAATTCACTTCGGATAAAATCGCCGGCTGAATGCAAACGCTCAGTCGAGATTTGGCAAGGAAGAACCATTTTTCTGCTTGCTGCTTTGAACAGCCTTGAACAGATAGGCAGCTCTAGGGTTTGGAATGGAGCCAGAGAGTGTTTGGGTGTACATTTGATTATGTTGCTATTCTGATAGGAGGACACAATTTCTTGGTTTTCACTTTGACCATTTCCAGGTAAAGAATATGACTGGAGTAATGCGATCCGCTGTTGACGCAGAGTTTTCAAAAGGACTACTATACGACTTAAAATACAAAACAATAAATACAAAAAAGTAGGGAAATACCTTATGATGTGCATGGGACAAGCAAAAAGATTGGTTACTTCACAGACAAACACATTCAATAACATAGCTGGCGTTCACATCTCTTGACTTCGTAGTACCTTCAGTATTCGCTTCATGATTTCCTCTTTCCCTTTTCATTTGTCCTCTTTCAGAGTCCAGGAGAAACAAAATCTGAAATGTCATCTCAGAGTCCAAGAATCTTCAAGACAGAGTCTCAAATTGTGTCTTTCTAGAAAACAGTGGGTATTTTCACCTCAGTTCTGTCTTCAATGTTACGCATTACATATTGTGTAAAAAATTCCCTGTACAAAAAAGAAGAAACCAAAAAAAAGAAAAAAGACTTGGAATCCAGCATGTTCAGAAGTTCTCAGAGAGCTCTGTTTCTCTGATCAAACTCACGGAGCTACACAGAACACATAAACTCATGTGGTTGAGGCCATGAAATCCATCCGACCAAAATCTTTTCTCTCTCTGTTTCTCTTACTATCTCTCTGTAAGTCTGAAATATGGGCTAAGGTAATACTGAGGTAAAGGCCTCAGCTCACTCAACAGAAACAAAAATCACAAACACAAAAGGTTTTTGTGTTTTAAATCCATATGTTTTGGTCAAAGCAAAGCATCAGAGCAAGTAGTGTACCGCGAATCTTGTGAAGTGAACCATGGGGCCCCGCCCAAGTGTAGAGATGTCACGCACAAGCATTGGTAATGGAAAAAATATCACCGGTGGAAACAGAGAGTGATGTTTTTTGGGGGACACTCTCTATAATCTGCTTCTCTTTAATTTCCCATTTAATATGCTGAAAGAGTTGTAGTACTCAAATCCAAGACCATATTTTCAAGAGCGTTTCGACCTGGACATAGAAATATGGTCTTGCACTCAGATTTGAGAAAGTCTGGTCTAATTTTGGAAGCAAGTACTACAACACCACTATGCATGTTATTTAGAAAACAAGTTTGTGAGGCATAAAAGGGAGAGAAGCAATTCCAATGAAGGTTCTAGAGTACAGTAACACTCCAAATCTTTCTTTCTGAGCACTTGATCTGTCCAAATCTACCTTCTAAAGTATTTGGACTGATGGCAATTGAGTGTCCTTTATGCCAGTGATCTGAACACTTTGAGCTTTGAGTTTGGTATTGACCGGAATCAGATCTGACTGACCTCTAGATTCTGTTCCAGATCCTCTTCTTGTGACAAGATGATCTATCCAGTGATGCAAATCTATCCGTATGCCAGTAATCAGAGAACTTTGAGTTTTTATGACCAGACTGACCACTGTTTGCTACTGAGTCATTACTCCAACGAATGGTTTGGTTTTTACTCATATTCGGAGATAACAACTGTCCCAATTCCTGAATAAAATGCTGCCTTTCTATCAAACTTAGAGAGTCTAGGTGTGAACAGATTCAAGGATAGATAGTCTTCAAGTGTCTTCCGCTTCTTTCCTCCATCTGATAAGATGTGATAAAGTTTAAAGCAATTGTTTCCACTTGAATTGACTGCTCTTCTTGTAGTCAGAGAGGTTCACGTTGGCTTATCCTCCTGCAAGAAGTTTCAGACAAATGCGGAAAGGATGACAAGCGAGTAAGAAAGGAAAGAAAGACAGAGAGAGACTTTCTGTGGTGGGCCAGGTTGCGCTCCGCAGTTCACATGAGGTTTCATCCGCTCACGTTTCCACAATTAAATGCTCTTTACCTTCTTTTTCCCCTTTGTTCACTGGCCTGTTGGCGTCCGATCGCTTCCACTCTTCCCAAGTAAGTGGCTGAAGTCCGCCAGCTCGATGAGTCCCCTAGAACCGTGGAGCACGGAGCGGGTCAGTCCTGCAGGATGCTGAGAGGCAGGGGTGTAGTGGTGGCCTGTTGGAGGTATGCCATGACTGCTGAAGATGTAGCCCTCATGGGTCCAGCGAAGAGGCTCTCCGCTGTACTCTATCTGGGTGCTGGGGGCTGAAACCACTCTCCGTCGGTCAGGGGAGTCTTGTGGAGTCATGGGGTAGTTATATTCACCGGCTGACTTGCGAAGAAGAGTACCTGGGCGTATTCCCTGATCCCGGTACTTGGAGAGGGAGACATACCTTTGGCGGTCAATACCAGTCTCGATGGCTTCCTCATGGCGTCGGCCGGTTCCTTGTAGGAGTTTAGAGCTGAGATAAAGGGTGGATGGTGGAGGTGGACATTGGGTTCCCACTGAGCTCAGGAAGGTCTGACTTTGATCCCAACTGGATCCAGAATCAGACAGGCGGAGCCCACGCTTCTGCTGCAGAGGAGTTTGCTCTGGTGTGGGAAGTAGACCTGGGTCTAAATCACCAGCTTTCACCCACCCATTAGGCATGACGAAAAGCGTCTCACCCTGTGATCTTGGCCGGTCTGTGCCACTGTGTCGGGATACGCTCATTACAGAGCCGCTTCTGCTTTGTCCCATCATGCAACGTTCCTTCTCACTCTTCCGCTGAATACTGGACGACGGAGTGTTGCTGTGAGAACGATGACGGTGTTTTTGACCCATGATCCAGCACACTGCTAAACCTGAGAGTGCTGCCCCGGTGGAGAATGCAGAGACTGCAGCAACAACCAGCAGGTTCAAGGTGACAAGGCTTTCGGGCTCATCCATGAAACTCTCACGTAACAGACCTGCAAAAAGAGAGTATTACATATTAGTATTTCCAAATTTGGAACTTATCACTTGTGAGCAAGTTTGGCCAGGATGCTGAGGACACATCCCTACTCTTTAAGAAGGACATTCTGTGATTTTTAATGTCTACAACAGGGGTCACCAACCTTTATGAAACTGAGAGCTACTTCTTGGGTACCGATTAATGTGGAGGGCTACCAGTTTGATAAACACTTCTCACATAACAAATTTGCTCAATTTACTTTTAATTATACTTAATGGTTAATGATTCTCACAAAAGTTATCAACAATGATTTAACAGGGTAAGAAATACCCTGTATTTAATGTATAAATGTGCAACACTTTATTTTTATATATCTCTGCAAATATTTAAATTTTTAAATGATTACTTCTATATTAGATGAAGCTTACTGGTAAGTGGCGCTATAGTGAGCTATTTTTCGAACAGGCCTGTGGGCAACACATGTGATCCTTGCCCGCGGGCACCATGTTGGTGACCCCTGGTCTACAAAGAGACAGGACGTCATTTTAACGTCTCATCTGAAGGACAGTGCTCACTGACAGTCCCTTATAACTATATAGTGGGGCATTTGGACCCACACAGGCTGCAGTTTGAGCACCCCCTGCTGCTTACTAACACCTCTTCTAGCAATAACCTAATTTTTCCAATGTGGTATCCCAGCCAGGTTCTAACCAATCACAATAATGCATATCTTCAGTGGGGAATCATGTCAGAGCTGCATAGAGCTAGCTTCTGGCTTTACTATGGGGGCTTTCAAATGCTTGATTCGGACTAGCCAGGGAACATTTTATAGTGTGCAATTATTTTTAGGGAAACACACGGCTAAAGTAGTTCCAGACAGGTTTTTCACTGCATCACACTTCTATATCACTACTCTGAATAATTTCAGTCACTTCATAGCCTACATGAGTCAAAAATCAAAACACAATGCTATAGATAAGATGTATAAGAAACTAGTCATATGCACAGAAGTAGTTTGAGGACTTGACAAATGTCTTAAAATGCAACATTTGATCAATGTATTTTGTTGCGGTAATTGCAAGTCCACAAAGCATCTGTAGGAATACTAAAAACAAAGTAACATCTACAAATATTGACACATTCAAGCTCTGGGTGACAAACCGTTTAAAAACACTGACATTTGAAGGGTTTACAAAAGCATCAAAGAAGCTCATCGTGACTTATGAAGCACTGTGCAATTGATTTATTGAGTTTGTGTGCATTACAGCCACGACAATCGATTAGAAAACAAGAGACTGTTGACTATAATCTCTCCTAATTCAATAGAGTAGATACAGTGTATGTATTAGTAGACCCAGTAAGGGACTCTTGTTAGAAACCTCAAACATGCAAACACAGCATGTCCATAAAAAACCTGCGCAATTCAACTCTATAATGAAGCATAAGTACATATGAGAAGCATTACAAATATTGATCTAAAGAGTTAGACAAAATCTAAACAGATCGTTGGGCAAAATCAATAGACAGCACTTCTTGGACTTGACGACTCATGCTTTTCTAATAGTTCCTCTCGGGTTTGGCGTTTGTATAACACTGGCCTTTCTCTTTCTCTTTTAACAGCATTTCTCGTCTTTTTTCTTCTGCTGTTCCCTGTGAGATGTCCTTGGTTTTAACCTCTATTTTCGCAGTCTGCTTCTCTTCCTCTATTATCTCCTTTCTTGGCTTTCTTCTCGCTGACTATCTCTCCTCTAGCTTTGCCGTTTATGTGTGTGGGCTGTTAACCGACTCAGAAATGAGAAGCTGTCAGACTCTACTGTACGTCTACCTCAGTATTCAAACCAGCAAATGTGTTGACAGTAAGAGAATTTTTTTAAGAATCGTTCACCCATATAGGAAAATTCTGTCATCTTTTACTTTGCCAAGTGTCAGTGCAAAAGATTTTCTTTCTACTGTAGGCCACAGAAGGAGATGCTCAGGATGCTGTTTGTGTAAAATGTTGATGGTTTGGTGGCATTTGGTGGTTATAAATGAACATATTTAATGTGCAATCAAAGAATACTATGATATGTCAGCCTGATCTCATGAGGAAATGTAACTATTTTACATATTGTAAGTTTAGTAGTTAATTTGTAAGAATTCGTATAAGTTCAGTCGCAAAAAAATGTATAATTTTAAAAAGGAGGCGTGGCACCAAACTCCACCCCAAAACCCAACCGCCATTGGGGATGAGCAAACCGTACTAAACTGTACACACGAGGTTGCACATATTTATAAGGACACAAATATTTTACGTTTTGTCAGTTTAGTGGCTATTTCATTTGAATTCGTATCAGTTCAGTCATATGAAAATTCATGATTTTCAAAAGGAGGCATGGCACCAAACCCCATCCCTAAACACAACCGTCAATAGGGGATGAGCAAATTGTACACGAAATCATACACATTCAAGAGAAAAAGTAACTATTTTACGTTTTGTCGGTTTAGTGGCTATTTTGCATGAATTCGTAAGAGTTCAGTTGAACAAAAATTCACGATTTTTAAAAAGAGGCGGGGCACCAAACACCACCTCTAAACACAACCGTCAGTGGGGGATGAGCAACATTTACTAAATTGTCGCATGACATCGTACGAATTCATGAGAATCCTTAATTATTTTACTTTTTTTTTTTATATATATTTTACCTTTTGTGAGTTTAGTGGCTATTTTGTACAAATTTGTACGAGTTCAGTTGTACAAAAAATCATCATTTTTAAAAGGAAGCATGGCACTAAACACCACCCCTAAACACAACTGTCAATGAGGGATGAGCAAATTGTACCAAATTGTATGCATGAGATTGTATAAATTTACGAAAAAATTTAACTATTTTTATGTTTTTTCTGTTCAGCTGTACAAAAATTTACGATTTCAAAAAAAGAGGCATGGCACTTAACACAGCCCCTAAACACAACCATCATTAGGGAATGAGGAAACCATATTAAATTGTCGCATGAGACTGTATGTATTAACATGGAAACAACTATTTTACGTTTTGTAGGTTAAGTGACTATTTCGTATGAATTTGTATGACTTCAGTTGTACAAAAACATATGTTTTTTTTAAGAGGCGGGGCACCAAACTCCACCCCTAAATATAACCGTCAATGGGGGATGAGCAAATTGTACTAAATTGTATGCATGAGATTGTACTAATAAACGAGAATACTTAATTTATTAAAATTTTTGTCAGTTTAGTTCAGTTGTACAAAAATTTTCAATTTTTTAAAGGAGGCATGACCCCACACCACTCCTAAGCACAACCATAAATGGGGCATGAGCAAATTATAATAAATTGTAGACACGTTCGAACTAATTTACACACACACAAAAAAAAAACTATTTTATGTCTTGTGAGTTTAGTGGCTATTTTGTACGAATACGTAGTTCAGTCGTACAAAAATGTAAAATTTTTAAAAAGAGGCGTGGCACCAAACCCCACCCCTAAACACAATCGTCAATAGGGGATGACTAAACAGTACGCATGAGATCGTACGAATTCACAAGAAAACTTAACTAACTTGTATGAGTTCAGTCGTTTGAAAATGTATGAATTTTAAAAGAAGGCGTGGCCCAACTCAACCGTGATTGGGGGATGAACAAATCATACTAAATTGTACACATGAGATCATTCAAAATGATACAATTTAGCCACTAAGTCAAAAAGTTACGAATTGCTGTGAGATTGTGTTGGATATTCCCATAATAGTTGTATCTAAAAGATAATATTACCACAAACATATAGGAAAACATACACAACCCCACTTTTCTGCTTTCTTATTCCTGCATTCTCTCTCAGTCATTTTCTTTGTGTTTTCTGCCATTAAAGTGGTTGTAGTCTCAGCTGGGAATCTCAGCTCTTTTATTGCATTTGTTCATTGTAACAGCAGGAGTCGGCTGCACACATCACACTCAACAACTCAAGCCTTTTCTTAATATTGCTTTTCCTTTGAACAAACCTAAAAACTAAAATACTGCTATGAAATTGCTTGTAATGTGTGTGTCCTCAAGGGTGTAGCAATCATTTCAAAGAGAGCGAAAGCAAGAGAGAGGAAGAAATATTCTGATCATTAAACGTTTTTCTTGGTCTTTGTATTTGTAGCATATTTTAATTGTCAGTCATAGCGTGGGCCAAATTGGTATATATGTCTTGTTGATAACTGCACACACTTTAATAAATGAATATAACACTATATACATCACATACACATGCATGTTGATGTTTTAAATGCAAATGCTTATTATTATTATAAAGAGATCTGCAAAAAAATCACTTCTTTTTCTCTTCTTTTTTCGGCATTGAGTATCTAACCCATGTCAGGCTGAATATGACTGAACAGATCTAGACAAGTGGACAGCTGACCAGCAGACTGGAGCTGTTTCTGCAGCACTGCTGAGTTTAAAAGAGCTCATGACAGGCTGATTCACATCTCAAAACTGACTTACACTGGATCCAGACGATGGCCATTTTATAGCTGCATCTCTCCGGGCTGATGTTTCAGTTGTATTATGGATGCGCCCAAATTTCTCTCTATCTATTCAATTAGCTCCCATTTGCCTCTTGATGTTGGGGTTAATTTTATTCTCAATGTTAATTGTGTTCCTTCATTTCCACTGTCTGTAAATGCATCCCTTTGCCTCCAGCTTTATGCTGAATATTAATTCAAAGTAAGTAAACAAACTCTTACTGCTGCAAGGAACACCATATCCAGGATGTTTATGCTGGTCTAGTGCTGTTTGTTGGTCTGGATGACCTTCATTAATTATTGATAATATAACTTAAATCTATCTATCTATTTATTTATTTATTTATTTAATAAAATACCCCCCCCCCCCACCACCACCCTTCAATAATTATCGCTTTTATTGAACATTCATCTCTTGAAACATAAGGAACCATAAAATGAATAAAATAATGGTCCACTAGTTAATGTTAGTTAATTTATATAATAACATGAACAAACAATTAGTAATACATTTATTACTGTATTGCATCATCTGTGTTAATGTTAGTAAATGTTATTAAATGTTATTTAAGTAAAATAATATTAGTTCATGTTAACTCACTGTGCGTTAGCTAATGGTAACTAGCACAACTTTGGACTTTAATAATGCATTAATTGATGTTAAAATATGATTAATGCATGTTCTCCACATGTTGGCGTGGGTTCCTCTGGGTGCTTCGGTTTCCCCCACAAGTCCAAAAACATGTGGTATAGGTGAACTGGGTAAGCTAGAATGGTCCGTAGTTTATGTGTGTGAATGAGTGTGTATGGGTGTTTCCCAGTGATGGGTAGCAGCTGGAAGGATATCCGCTGTTTAAAACATATGCTGGATAAGTTGGCGATTCATTCCGCAGTGGCGACCTCATGAATGTAAATACTAATTACTTATTTTATAACCTCGTGATATTTTTTATTTTTGTGCTGATAGTCTGACTTGAATAAATTAGTTATGGTCTTATTCTGCATCCGTAATTCTACCCAAACCTACACCCAAGTTCTACTTTAGTAACTATTAATAAACAGCTACTTAGTAGTCTGTTAAGCTAGTTGTGGTAGTTATTGGTTTGTAAATACCGTGAATTGTGATCTAAACGACACCGGACAACAGCTCATCAAACTGGGCTCGGCTCAGTGGGAAGCACTGCTGAAAGCCTCCATCATCCAGGTATAGTTATTGGAAGAGTTGATGAACTCACAAAGCTGGGTGCACCTTTGAAATCAGTATCTAGTGAACTCCGGATGACTCTATGCTGTTTTTCAACCTTCTTAAAGGGCATGAGGCACAGCTACTCTCTCAATAAAATCCATGGGTAACACTTTAGAATAACTATCCGTTATAACTAGTTAATAGTCTATTTATAAACTGTTAGTTAATAAGTTATAAATGACTTATTAAATAAAAGTTAACAGTTTGTTAATTATTTATAACTGTGCCTTATATATGGCCAACAGATAACTTACAAGCTGTTAGTTAATAAGTTATAAATGACTTGTTAACTCTATTTTAATGATTTAGAACTATACCTAATATATTAGTAATAGATCATGTACAAGCTGTTAGTAAATTACTCACTAAAGACTTGTTAAGTATCAGTTAATAGTTTATATATGTTATAGGGACGTAATTCTAGTTGCAACTATTCTTCATTTATAAACTGTTAGTAAATGAGAAATAGTTGCAACTTAAGAATAACGTCCCAATAACATAAATAAGCTAATAACAAACACTTAACTAATATATTAACTCACCCTTTACAGATCAGTTGTTCATATTTGTTTACTATCTAATAGTACCAGTGAAACTTTTGAATAACTTTTCTAATAAAAGAAATGTTATTTATTTATTGTTACTAGTTAATGGACTTTTAACTAGTTATATCGGATAGTTATCCTAAAGTGTTACCAACCCAGGTCAGCCATTTAGCAACAAAGCTAGAGTCACCGGGCAAACAGAAGGCGAATCTGCATCTATTGTGAAGTGAATTTGACGTGTGAATGAAGCAAGTTAACTCAAAATGTTCATGCGTCTATTTCCGCACGATTTGTTCGTTTGTTCTGCTTCTGGTGTAAACAAAGCATACTTGGTATTAACGGTAACACTTTACAATAAGGTTCATTAGTTAATGCATTTACTAACATGAACTAATCATGAACAACACTTGTACAGCATTTATTAATCATAATTGAACATTTACTAATGCATTAGTAACATCCAAGTCCATGCTTTTTAACATTAGTTAATGCTAACAATGAACAGCTGTATTTTCATTAACTAACAATATCTAACATCAACAAATACTGTAGTAAATTTATTATTCGTTGTTTGTTCATGTTAGTAAATACATTAATTAACATTAACTAATGAACCTTATTGTAAAGTGTGACCATATTAACGTGTGCTAAAATGACTCTTGTAATCACTTGTGTTTGAATTTCATCAAAACCTGAAAAAAGTCCCCATTTAAAATTTTAATTGAGCATCATTTACTTGCGACCATATTAAAGAAGCACATCCTAACTGTTGCAACGCGCCAACAATGTTGAGAACAATGATTTCCTGTTGTGTCGTCACCTTAGAGTTATAGGGGTCTATCTGACATTTTTGTCAAAATTGAATTTTTGATATATTTTTATTAAATGAAAAATTATTTACATTATCTACATTTTAAGACGTTTTATTTAAAAAAACAAATGTTACACACACATACTGTTTGCTATTCATTTTCTTGTCGGCTTAGTCCCTTTATTAATTGGGGGTCGCCACAGCGGAATGAACCGCCAACTTATCCAGCAAGTTTTTACGCAGCGGATGCCCTTCCAGCCGCAACCCATCTCTGGGAAACATTCACACACACACTCACACATTTCGGACAATTGAGCCTACCCAATTCACCCATACTGCATGTCTTTGGACTGTGGGAGAAACCAGAGCACCCAGAGGAAAACCACGTGAAAGCAGGGAGAACATGCAAACTTCACACATAAACGCCAACTGAGCCGAGGCTCGAACCAGCGACCCAGCGATCTTCTTGCTGTGAGGCCACAGCACTACCTACTGCGCCACTGCTTCACCCACTGTTTGCTATAGGGAATTCTAAAACTTTGAAGCTCAATATCTCAAAATAATTTAGACACAGATAGAACCTTATAATTCCAAGGTGACGATCTGTTGTAAGATAAAAATAGAAAACCACAACAGAAATTCATTGTTCTCAAAATTGTTGGCGTGCTTTTCTTAACACTACAAACCCATGGCTTTCTCTTTCTCTCCTATTCATTTAAAGTCCTTAATGTTACCTTCAGCATCCTTTAGTGTGTAAACTTGCTGTCTGAGCAGGAAAATATCTGCAAACTTACAGTACAAAGCACAGTCTACTCCAAAGGGAGATATTCTCTATATTTGTAACACTGTTTCTGAACTCCCCAAACACCTCTGTTGTAGTCAAACATCTGAATTTTCTTTTAGGAACGTGCATGACGCATTATTCAGAATTTAAATCATTTCCAGCAAAAAAAAGAGGCCGTTGTTGAATTGTGTTAGTACTGTGTTGTTGCCTGGTTCATGTACTTATCATGCTGATACACTTGCAATTTTTCTCTAAAGGTTTATATTCTTAGAAATAGCCAACATTGACATGATCATGTTTGTATTTGATGCTTCATGTCTGCGTGCTCAGGAAATGGTTTATCAGGAGTTAAGACTGACAAGACTCTGTGTGTGGTTTCCAGATTAAATATGGCACAAGTTGTAAAGGGTTGTTTGGCAGGAAGCAGCAGCTCATTTGCATTTAAAGAGACACACAGAAACAGCATGTTTTTTTTTCTTTCACACCAAAATGATCACTTACAGACAAGTGTAGTATACACTGTTATGGGGCGTTCACACCAGAAGCAGCTTGTGCAAATAAATCGTGAACAGATCCAAGACACGTGAACGTTTTGAGTTTACTCACTTCATTCGCGCATTAGAATTGCTTCACAATATACGCAGATTAATGTTATGGGCGGAGCATTTGTCTGCCTGGTGACTCTAGTTTAACTGCTAAATGGCTAACATGGATTTTATTGAGAGAGTAGCTGTGCTTTATGCACTTTAGGAAGGCTGAAAAACAACATAGATATATTCGGCGTCATGTCTGAGTCCACTAGATCCTGATTTCAAAAGTGCACCCAGCTCTTTGAGTTCATCAACTCCTCCAGAAACTTTACCTGGATGATGGAGGCTTTCAGTGGTGCTTTCGACTGAGCCCAGTCTAGTTTGACGAGATGTTGTCCAGTGTTGGCAAGAGGACTTCCTCTCGTGACACCAACTGCAGGCTCTATGTCATAATCATGCCCATATGGGCAAGCTCATGAACGTGGTGTGAACATCCGCAAAAGTTCAGATTTTCCAATTCAAGCAATTTGCGCGTTACGCACGCCAAAAGTGCAAAACGCTCAATTCGTGTTGCGTCGCAGTATTTTTATTCGTGTCTTTGTATTGACTTAACATATAAATCCCCCGCACTTGACGCTTAATCCCTGTCTGTTGTGAATGCATCATTAGACTACCACAATTTTACAATTATTTACTGCAAAAACAGCAAGTAAAAAAACACATACATTCTTTACAGTTCACTACTGTAATATGCACTGCGCTGTGGCGAAAACAGAGGTTTGAAAACCTTTACAGTAACTTACTGCATATTAGGACTTTGCTGTATTCTAGTGTAACCAATGTTATTAGGTACTGCTACTGTAGTTGAAGACAAAAATGAGACGGCTGATGACTAAGAAAATGCATTATAAGAAAATGCATTTGAAATAAGTGAATGAATAAAAATGACTTTTGTAAATCATTTAAATTGTATATTAAGACAATGAAAATATTGTCAATAAATACTGTTGTACATGAGGGCGACACGGTGGTGCAGTAGGTAGTGCTGTCGCCTCACCACAAGAAGGTTGCTGGTCCGAGCCTCAGCTTGGTCAGTTGGCATTTCTGTGTGCAGTGTGCATGTTCTCTCTGCCTTCGCGTGGGTTTTCTCCAGGTGCTCTGGTTTGCCCCACAAATCCAAAAAATATGTGGTATAGGTGAATTGGGTAAGCTAAAATTGGCCATAGTGTATGAGTGTGAATGAGTGTGTGTGGATGTTTCCCAGAGATCGGTTGGAGCTGGAAGAGCATCCGCTGTGTGAAACATATGTTGGATAAGTTGGCGGTTCGTTCTGCTGTGGCGACCCCACATTAGTAAAGGGACTAAGTTGAAAAGAAAATGAATGAATGCTGTACGTGATCTTGTTTGGAATTTAATAAATTAGTAAAAAAAAAAAATTATTAATTTAAAAAAGTAAATACTAAAAATAAAGGTTTTGTACTGCTAGTGTAAAATGTAAATAAATTACAATTTAAGTAGTGTAAAAATTGTCACACTGTAAAATTTAAATGCAGTAAAAAGCATTTTTCCGCAAAAATAAGTTACTTTAAAGCTGATTTACTGTTAAATGAAATTGCAGTAGAGCTCTGCTACTGTAAAACACATTTACAGGTAAATTACAGTAACGTACTGTTACAGTAAATCAAGGGGCAGTTGTGGTACACTGCTGGCAATGGTTCTGCCAGTAAGTTACCACAAAAATACAATAAAATATGTAACAGTGTATGTAAAAAAAAAAAAGTTGAGTGAGATAAGAGTTGAGTTTTATTTTTTTGTTGAAGACAAAAGACAGGCTTCCATTGACTTCCATAGTCACATCCATATTTTTTTTCCTACTATGGAAGTTGATGGATGTTAGCAACCAGCTTTTTTCAAAATATCTTCTTTTGAGTTCAGAAGAAGGAAACTCGTAAAGGTTTAAACCCACACAAGGGAGAATAAATCATTTTCTATTTTTGGGTGAACTATCCCTTTAAAATAGTTGCCTCTTTTGAAACCTTTATTTTAAAGAATGCATGTGACTATAAGCTGAATCAATACGGCTTGCAGTGATATGTACTGTGACCTCCTCTGTCTGACTATCAGGGCAGTCGTTTCCATTCAAGTGCTCTTGAAGATGAGACTTCACAGCTTTTCCATAAGCTAAATCTCATTTTTGGAAACATATGCAATAGGTTTGAGCCACAGCACAGACTTGACAGAAAGTGTTTCATAAGCTGCCAGATTTTCAAAACACCATTAAGAGTGCAAAGCGAATCTAAGCTTCTGCATGTTTGAAAATATAAACCATCTTTTGTCTTTTAAACAATGTAAACACTGCCGCTAACTTGCACGCGCACACTCAGAAATTCAGAAATCAATTAATTTCTAAAAAGAAAAAGACTCAAGGCTTTTCTTTTCTCTCATTATCTTCCTCCATCTCTTCCGATTCAACCTGTGACTTTATGACTTTGACTTCTCAAGCAAAACTTTTGGAAGCGGACCAGACCGGATCTTTTCTGTATTGTTGAAGGGTTACTGGAGAATTCTCTCGGGGGGAAGGAGAGACGTGTTGGATATACATCGGGAAGTAAAGGTCACAAACTCACCATCGCAGTCTCCGAGATGTGAGGTGTTTCCATATTCGACGTCCTGCACAAACGGCAATCTGCAAAACAGGACAAAACGGATTCTAACTTAAACTGCAAAATTCGCAGATTAGATACGCGACACATTAGATGAATGCAAATGCTACTAGTTAAAGGTGCAGTAGGTGATTGTCTTCAGAAACATTTTTTGTTGTGCTGGTTGAAAGTCTCTTCACAGTCCAATAGTAATGATTACAGTAAATTATCTAAATGTATTTACATGTATTTTTAAAATCTGGGTAAAGCATAAAACAAAAAAATGTTCATCCAATTAAATAGAGTCGGACCGACGTCTCCCATAATTCCGATAAGCAGGTCAGACTGTCAGTCAGCATATGTAGATTCGGACTTCTGCGCATCTGTTCATGCAGATCCGCCATTAGCGCGTGCCCGTCTGCATCACAAACGAATGCGCGCGAGCGAGCTGCGGGCCGCTCGCTGATGCCGAGTCGGAGCCGGAGGTGCCGAAGGACAGACGAGCTCGGGCCGATTACTGTAAAGACAGGCGTGGGTATAATTCGCCTTTAAAGCGGCCGCGCGGTCACGAGACGGACCGGGAGAAATCAAATGCTGAATTGAAACTTTTAAAAACCTGAATCAGTAGTGGAGTTACTTTAGCACACTGGAGAAAGGATGACACCATGGCTGAAGTATCACTGTTCGACAGGTAATGTTGTTTTAAAACTTAGTCAGGCTGAGCTTATGTTAGATTGTGTTGTTATGAATGACTTGTATGCACAGACGTTGTTCAGCCACTGAAATCTCCTGGTGAAAGATTGATGTGATTGTTCTCAGTTTCATAAGGTTCATTGACAGCATCTATAATGTAGATTTATATTTAGTTTAACAACAAAACACCAGTAAATAGCGCTATACCGCCTAACTGCTTTATTGAGCTGAAGTTGCTTTTATATTCACATTGGGTCATTTTTGAACAATGACAGTCTTCCTGTACTGTTTACCATGCTACTCTGAATATTCGCTCTGATATAGCATGTAAGTGTGACAAAGTAATTAATGTTATTCCTGCACGCCGCTGACACTAACTAACTGGCGAATGACATGAACTAGTTTGTTGTCTGTCTGCTGTTGTGACGCGGTGCGTGCGCGCTCGCGATTTCAGGGGTGTGGCTTTGAATCACAATCCCTCCCAGTCGTCCAAAGATAATATGCTAAGCGGTTAGCATTTTGGCAGATCACCTACTGCACCTTTAAGCAAAGTCAATTTCATGCGTCAGTGCATTCAGAACACTATTCAAAACACATCTGGTTCTGTTTTGTTTTTCAAGTCAACGACTTTTATTCCAGACACATGTTCTAGTGAGCAACAACAGTCACGTTTGGCTATACCTGAATATTAGTGCAATTGAGTTAAAGGTGAACATCTACCTAGCTGCCACACAAAAACATAAGACGAAGCGCTAAGGTTTTTTTTTTTATTATTTAAAAAGAACCTTTTCTGTAATGTTGCTATCAAATAAAATGGTTTTGCCAACTTACTACTGTAAGCAGAAGCTTGCAATGCTTGCCCAGCACTCAGAGTTCTTCTGATTGTTCCACAGCTTTGGAAATGATATTAATGAGTGACGCTGCATGTAAAAGCTGGAATTTTTTTAACTTAACATAAGGGTGCTTTCTAAGGGCGAAAGCATAGAAAGCATACCTAAGGGTACGTTCACACTAGCATTTTTGGTCCGCACCCATGTTTGTTTGATATCAAAGTACGGTACGTTTAGCTAGAGTGAATGCCGTCATCTGAACTCAGGTGCACAACCGTGAACTGTACCTGAGTCCGCCAGAAAGACATGGTCTGGGGTACGGTTCGCGCAAACTCTGGTCCGCTATGAATGCAATCATACATACAGTTGATATCAGAATGATTAGCCCCCCCAAATTATTAGCCCCACCCCCCCTGTTTATTTTTCCCCCAATTTCTGTTTAATATAGAGATTTTTTCAACACATTTCTAAACATAATAGTTTTAATAACTCATTTGTAATAACTGATTTATTTTATCTTTGCCATGTTGACAGTAAGTAATATTTGACTAGATATTTTTTAAGACACTTCTATACAGCTTAAAGTGACATTTAAAGGCTTAACTAGGTTATTTAGATTAACTAGGCAGGTTAGGGTAATTAAGCAAGTTATTATATAATGATAGTTTGTTTGAAAGGGGCTAATAATTTGTACCTTAAATGGTGTTTAAAAAATTAAAAACTGCTTTTATTCTAGCCGAAATAAAACAAGACTTTGTCCAGAGTAAAAAATATTATCAGACATAATGTGAAAATCTCCTTGCTCTATTTAACATCATTTTGGCAATATTTAAAAAGGAAAAATAAATTCAAAGGGGGGTTTATAATTCTGACTTCAACTGTATATGTCTACTGAGAACGCGCGAGTGATTTAAAAAGAAATCGCACACTTAGAGTATACTGAGCATGTGAGCTACCTGTAAACGGTGTGAAAATGGCATTCTTTAGGCAGCTGTGTGTGTTATCTTATACTATATAGTTTAACTGTTTAAAATGCCGATTTTGGAGTATCTATTTAGGCTAAGTGCAAATAGCGCACCTCGTTGGAATAAGCTAGTCAAGTGCTTCTCTCCAAATAACAGTGGTGAACCTCCAACTGTACAACAAAATATAGATTTTAAAACTTTTATTCATGTGTGTGTATGTCTGTGTGTTGCCTAACATCCAAAAACGACTTCTACAGACATCGCGTGATGCAAATGCAAACATTTTGTAGAATTTCCGCAGGTGTTTGGAGTCCACCTCTATTGTGTCTTTTGTGCAAATTCAAATAATTCAAATCAAACTAAAAGTTCACTTGGTTACAATATCCTGCAGGTAAACTACAGTAAGTGATGTGATGCTTTGTCTTTGGTGTAAACGCAGCATAATGGAAATAATATGTCGTCAGCATAAAGTCCGTCTAGCCTGTGTTTGCATTTTGCAGTGTTTTGCATTTTGCAATGTTTTGTATGTTGGGAATAGGGAAGAAAGATGATTTAAGTGACTTTGAACATGGCATGGTTGTTGATGCCAGACGGGCTGGTCTGAGTATTTCAGAAACCGATGATCTACTGGGATTTTCACACACAACCATCTCTAGGGTTAACAGAGAATGGTCAGAAAAAGAGAAAATATCCAGTGAGCGGCAGTTCTGTGGGCGTAAATGTCCAAACGATGTACTATATACAGTACTTCCAGCAGGATAACGTGCTATGTCATAGTGTGAATCATCTCAGACTGGTTTCTTTAACATGACAATGAGTTCACTGTACTCAAATGGCCTCCACAGTCACCAGAACTCAACCCAAGAGCACCTTTTGCATGTGGTGGAACGGGAGATTCACATTATGGATGTGCAGCTGAAAAATCTGCAGTAACTGCGTGATGCTATCATGCCAATATGGACCAAAACCTCTGAGGAATATTTCCAGTACCTTGTTAAATCTATGCCACAAAGGATTAAGGTAGTTCTGAAGGCAAAAGAGGGTCCAACCTGTACTAGTAAGCTGTACCTAATAAAGTGGCCGGTGAGTGTTATATAAAATGATTTCATTGTTAATTTGAACAAAGACTGTGTTAACATTACAGGAAGATTATTTGTTCATAACTTTGAGAGAACTTTTCCAGATCATTCTCAAAACGTTGTTAGATGGGTTTATGCAACATTAATATTCAGCGGTGGTCATATAAACTTAATGGTAATTCCATTGCCTCTTTGAGGTTCATATCCACCACAGGACAGCATTCTTTCGCAACACTTAAGCCAAGCATCTATGTTTGTGTAGTAGATGTTTGTTGTTTTGTGTCTGACCTGGTGCCGGGTCTCAGGAGTGTGCAGGTGCTTCCTCTGGTCCAGCCGCAGTATGGATCTCTGGACGCAATGCAGTTTCTACACACAAACACACGCACACACACACACACACACACACACAAACACACACAATGTTCATCAATATTATTACAGATGACAATACTGACCTCCTCTATAATGAATACAGAAGACCAAAGAGAAGAGAAATCATGATTTATAAAGACTTCCAGAGACTGAATGAAAAGAGAGAAGCAGAGGCAGACAGAAATGACTCAGACATTCAGCCGTGCTCTTATTTCTTCTCATAAGAGTCTCTTCAAGGTTAAACTTCTTTTATAAAAAAAAATCAGAACATATATATTGTATGTCAGATATTTGCACCATGATTTAAAGAACTTTCATTTAGCGATAAAAGCAGCTGTCATCAACACAGAATATTTGTCTGTGAAGTAAACAAACACTGTAAAATTGGTCCTTATTAAAGTTCTCAGTATTTTGTGATTCACGTTTTTATTTTTTATATTTTTCGTTAGTTTGTTTATGCTATTGAATTGCATTATGGGATCTTGACCTTTCTTCCAACAACTTTAAACCTTAAAAAAAGTTTGAAAAAGTGACTTTTATTAATAGCTAAAGTGATATATTGTCTATGTTAATGTTGTATTTTACAGCACAAAAATCTTTTAATAAACTGCCAGTACACTTTTTTTACCAGTGATTTTTTCAGATTTATTTCTCTGTATATTATTTCTTATACATCAAGGGTTCTAAACCTTTTTCACTTCGAGGCCCACCTCCTTCTCAGAACATTTTTTGAAGGCCCAAACTGATTGTCTAGAAAAAATGCTTATTTTAAAGCTTTATTTATTAGCAAAATATTTCTTTTGCCTTCTATTATTACCTGATTTTTCTGCATCATTTTATAAAAAAAAACTGAAACATTGTATTTATTTATATAAATATATATATATATATATATATATATATATATATATATATATATATATATATATATGTATGTGTATATATATATATGTATGTGTATATATATATATGTATGTGTATATATATATATATATGTATGTATGTATATATATATATATATATATATATATATATATATATATATATATATATATATATATATATATATATATATATATATATTAAAGTGTTACCCGCAATTGAGGCAACTCTCTCCTTATAGGGTGTTAGTTCAGCATCCCCTGTTCCACCGCCTCTTTGGTTCACAATTTGACGGTGCGCTGCTGTTCTCCTTTTAACCTGCACCGTTACATCGGACCATTTCTTTTTTCATTCACTCAAAGTGCGATGTTCAGACCCCACTGCGTTAACCACATCAGCTAAACTCTCCCACTCTATTTTATTATTTTTTTGTTATTAATTCCGGAGGACAAATAACACAGTTTTTCTCCAGTCTACCTCCGATAGGAGCACCTCCAATTCATATTCTGTAAAGTTTCTCTTTTTGCTTGCTTTTTTTGCCATTGCTTTTTCATTTGGTTTTGCCAAAGAGGAGTCATTACCATATTTATACATGGGAGGAGGCAGGGATGGGTTTTGCACTTGTGCATGTTGCGCTCAATTTCATGTTAATTCGGATGTACAAAGAGAATATGCGTGAGATTCTGCATACGCAGTGATTCATATTTCTGATTTTTTAATGCATGCGTACTTTTACAGCTTTGTCCATACACAATGTTTTAGTATTAGTTCAATGCAAGTCTTCGTACATGAGGCCCCTGGTGTAAAACTGCCATCACAAAGTAAATAAATTTACGTCTAAAAGGCTCATGAATTAAATACATTTACAAAGACGAAAACGAAGGATGTTTTTGCAATAATTTTAGTTTGTCCACAATACAGTTTCAGTTATTTCTAGTTTTTATCTAGATTTTATCTAGTTTTTTATTTCAGTTAATAAAAATGTTTTTTCAATTCTAGTTTTTGTTTTATCGCTCGTTTTCATTAACTATAGTAATCTTGCTCTGGCCATGCCCCTTTGCTGCACAGGGTGTGTGCACATGGTGAATGCGCGTAACCTGAAGCATTTGTGATCTCATTAACCCGGATGTATTTTTTGTAGCCCCCAAACTTTGTTTGCTGTTGGCTTTGCTAAGGTAATTCTGTAAATGCCAATGTCTCCCTTTGCCTTGAACTTTAAGCATATTACATAAAGAGATGCTGTTTATGTTTACACAGCTACATTACACATCAACTAAAGTTAAAATATGACATCATAGTGGACCACTTCTTTGAAATGTATGCAAATTAGTGCATACTTAACAAAACAATGTCTCATTTGCATATGTAAACATCTGAAAACTTTCAATTCTTAATGCAATCAAATAGTGTATTAATTGTGCCACCCATGTCGGTGTGCTGTAGTGTGTCAGGAGTGATGTAAAGGGGCACAGATTTAGGATGGTGAGCTGGTGCAGATGGCAGGACTGTGCTTTACCGCAAGATGAAGGAAAGCGTCAGCAGACTCAATCACAGCCTCCGCCATTAATCACGGCTGAATTACACCAGAGCTTTATTGCTTCACAGGAAGAGCCCGTTCCAAATGTGCCGAACGGGATACGGGCCAGAACAAGTGTGTGTGCATGTGTGTGTGTCTGAGGGAAACTGTAAAAGCTGGGTCACAGTCGTTTCAAAGGCGCTGATCAAGCACTGTGCGTTTGGGTGGCACAATTTACTTTAAGATGGAAAATGAGAGAGCGTGTGAACGAGAGCGTGTTTAATCAGCGCAACAGTGTTATTATAGAATCATCAAAACTAAAACATGATACGAAAATGTTTTGAATTAGATACAAATAAAAATTTTTAAACATTACAATCTTCATACAGTTTGTTAAATGCAGATTAAAACCAGATTATTTTCCAGTTTCTTTAATGAATGTAAATTTTTTTTCATTTATATATATATTTTTTTTTCAAATAACTATATGCTATTATACAACAGTTCTGTCTGGTTCTCAAATCTGATTGGCTGATAGCGGTTCGATATTATGCAATAACAGCACTCGTACAGCCTCTTCACTCTTGTGTATTACTCCGCCCACATAGAGTGACAGCAAATCAATAAACTCACAACAGTTTGATAAATATTGCAGCTGTTGGGCAACATAATGTACTTTTGAGGCTTTCTGAGGTGAGAATGTATTTGTTTAGATGAAAACAATGCAGTTTACTTATAAAGATAGTGCCTATTTTGAATATTTATAATTTCGGACGGCCATCTGCCTGTTATACTGAGCAGAGCAAAGATGGTTGTGCCACAAAATGGCGAAAGAGACCACATAATAAGTCCTTAGAGAACAAAATTAATTTCTAACTACAGCTGATCAAATCATTATAAAACAGGTAAGTAACATTTTAAGTCGATCTCTCTCTTTCGTATGTTGTAGTGCTGTATTTATACCATAGTAATCTGCTAGTGTTTGCTTTGGCTTTTTCACGGATAATTATTGTGATATCCCGAATGCAACAGAGAAACACTGGGAAATCTCTGTAGACTGATGGCATTTCATGCTGTTCAGCCTTATTACCTTAAAATGTGAGTAAAATCACCTGTTTTGTCATCACTTTAGACATTACGCAAGAGAATCATTCAAGTACTAGCTCTAAAGGGATGTTGGTGAAGTAACGGTTTCTGCAGTTCTCATGTCAGCAAATGTAAATGAAAGGTGGAAAAAAGTAGTTCCTTATACAAAAGGGTTTTGAGACTCTCCGTGTTTGATTTTCTTTGTTATATACACGATTATGCAGTTAAACTGTTGTATAAATGCAATATCACACTCAGAGCAGTGAGATATGGCTGTATATCATCACTGGTGGGACACTGAGGCATGCCACACCAGTGCCAACATACAGCCATATCGCACTGTTACTGTGTCATATTGCTCATTCATAATTATAGTAATGATTATTGCTCATAATTATTTTGTATTTTTTCCATTTATATTTCGATTTTATTTATTTGTGTTAGTAACTCAATGTATTTTTGACACTTTTATTAGATGATCAACTAATAAAAAATAATTTTGTAGTAAAATACTGTATGTCGATAGTTTGTATTTATTTTATTTCAGTTTATTATTTACTACTATAATAATTTACTACTTTAAATAGTTCATACATTATGTCAATGAAAATGACATTTGTTGCACTGGCTAGTCAAACATATAGCCGGGATTGCATCTGAAGCAAATTATTGCAAAGTTTTAATTAGGTGTTTCCAGGGTGCGAATTTCAGGGGGAGTATTAGAGGGGATTGACACCCTTAATTAACACTCGATCCCTCCTGAAGGACGTCTAATTAAAATGATAGATTATTTAAATATACACTATAATGTTTCCTACCATTTTAAATGCATCATCATTCTGTATGGCAACATATTCATCAGTCTGAAACCGGATGATCTACAGCAGGGGTTCCCAAACTTTTTAGCTTGCGACCCCCAAAATAACAATGCTAGTGACTCGCGACCCCCAATATCCTCTGAGGTGATATATACAGAAACCTTGCATGCAATAGCGCACACACACCAATAGACCCAAGTTTATTCTTAGTTTAATCTTTTTTTTAATGTAAATCAGAGTTGTAAATGTGCCAGAAAGTTTACCCTGATATTATAAAATCAATCTGCTGCATCTGACGCCATTGGTTTGTCTTTAAAATTATGTAATTACACCAGGGGTCGCAATCCAATAGAACTAGTAACTATAAGCTAATGTAGTAACTATATAGTATATATTAACTATAAACAACAATTTTTCTCTTCAGTAGTTTATTGATAAAATATGGTAATTCTTATGGTTTAATAAAAATAAATAGATTTTTGGAAATCACCAGGCGACCCCCCTTCATTGTCTCGCGACCCCTTGGGGGGTCCCGACCCCCACTTTGAGAACCACTGATCTACAGCACTGACAAGCAATGTAAGTGTCCACAAACCAATTTTCTTGTAAAATCGATGTTTGTATCGACATGTAACTAGTTTGTATTTGGTTATACACTTGCTTGCACATGGAAGTTAAACAGTGAAATAATAAATAAGTGTGTGGTCATCCACATATTGGAACAGGAATGCAAACTTGTCACTGTTTGTTCAACTTCAAAAATGTAATTGAGCACAACTGGCAATCGATTTCCATCAAAACACTGAAAACGTAAACACGTTTTATTAACAATTTAATCAAATATATACATTTGGTTCACTGAGGCATATTATATAAACTAACATTAACAACCCTCTCCCCCCATTCGTATAATTCGCACCCTTTGTGTTTACATCAAATTCTTAAAGTGGCTGGCTGTAGTATTGGTTACCTAGCAACCAACAGTAAACAAAGCAAGAGTAAATGAGTCTGCTGATTAGTCATGTGGGTGTAATGTTTGCCAAATGCATTTCCATCTCCTGTTATTCACATTAAATCTTTTTCACACAAGTCCAAAACACATCAAGCAAGCATAAAAATGTTTCCTTTGAGAATTAAGGGACTTTTATTCCAAATTTGCAATTCCCATCGTTTTTTCAAGTGATACTTCATAATGCTGATGGAAACCCAGCATGTACAATTGAAGTCAAAATTATAATTTTTTTTTCTTCTTCAAATATTTGCCCAATAATTGCTTAATTAGAGCAATTAGTTTTTCTTTAGTATTTTAAAGAAAGTCTTATTTGTTTTATTTCGGCTAGAATAAAAACAGTTTTAATTTACTCCAACTATTTTAAGGTCAATATTATTGGCCACCTTAAGCAATATTTGTTTTCGATTGTTTACAGAACAATCCATTGTTATACATTGACTAATAACCCTAACTTGCTAAATTAACCTATTTAAGCCTTTAAATGTCACATTAAGCTGAATACTAGTGTCTTGAAAAATATCTAGTCAAATATTATTGACTGTCATCATGGCAAAGATAAAATAAATCAGTTATTAGAAATGAGTTATTAAAACTACTTTGTTTAAAAAAATGTGTTAAAAATCTCCCTGTTAAACAGAAATTAGGGGAAAATATACAGGAGGGCAAATAATTCTGATTTCAACTGTATGCATGTGTGTGTGTGTGTGTGCTCTTACTTCATGCATCTGGAGTGCAGGTGGCAGCGAGCAACAGGCACTCTCACCACACACGAGTGGAAGGCCAGCAGGAGCGTGTGACTGGGTTTGTCCAAGGTCAGAGAGAGCGGCTGCATCGCCTGCGCAGAGTCATCACCACATCTACAGACACACACATATACATCAAAACCATCAATACAACCACACGTGCACTTTTACAGCTCAACACATCCTACAACACACTCATTAAAATACAGTCTGACCACCCAAACTCAACAGCAGCGCAAACAAATTCTCACACTCTGACATTTCACACACAGATAGATTAGCCAATCACTACTAAGGGTATTATGGTGGCTTGAGAAAGCCAACTTGCTGTTATACTACACAAACTTATTAATCTTCTTCCGTCTTCTTCTAAGACTATTTTAAGAACGCATCTCCTCCTAGACCGTTCATGCTACAACCACCAAACTAACTTCAAAAATTCCAAACTGTACTGAATTAAGTTGCTATATCTTCTCCAACTGATCCGACTTACAGTTTTCCAAAAACTGACCCGGAAAATTGCCATTGACTTAACATTGTACTAAACTTTGTGACCTCATAACTTAGGCTCTCAAAGTATGCGTCCATGACCGAAATGCGACATCCAGTGGACAGTAGCAGACTCCTAAATGAGACACAGATTCAGAAATCCACATGAGGTTATTCATTAGCAAATAAAATAAATTTTACAAGCGTAAACATTAGGTGAGCAGGTTACATTGTCTGAACAACACGCTTCGTGATGAGCGTGATAAGCAATTTGTCTGTTTGCAAGAGACAAAACACGACAGAAATGTAAACACAGCCATTCAGAAGCGCAGAATATGCACTCACTCATGACATGGTGGTTTATAATCTATTTAATTAACATTATTAAATGTACATGCTGAATCACTTGTTTGTGTTTAGTTCTAAAGTTCAATTTCCAAGGGTTTATGTTATTTTCAAGATCTGAGGTGAACTATTTGCTGCCGCTTTCAGTAGTATGGCAATATATGTCATGTAAAACAGCATTCAAACTCACATTATTAGCATTTTACACTGAATAAAGCACATGAGGTGTACCTGAGGTAATCATTGTCAAAGTTTTCTGTTGTTCATCTGTAAGAAATAGAAGCTAAAATATAAATTTCAGGTGTTAGGACAAAAACTCCTTTTAATATGGAGAATATTCCTTCTATCGTGTGCCGTTTCTTTTAGTTAGACCACTGTTTAAATCACTCACTCCTGTCTTCAATCTGGCAACCTGTGCTTGCGTTTGTTTTTATCTAGGAGTGCAACACCTAGTTCAACCACTGGGTGCCAAACTTACACACTGCACCTTTAATAAATTTTTTCGAATTTAAGTGGATTGAACATAAATCAATTTTCAAGAGTTCACCCTTAGCTGATAATTGATAATAAAGCTTGTTTGGCATGCTGTCCTGGGAGAGCCCTGAACTCAGGAGATCATCGAGCCCTGGGCTCTCTCCCGTTAGCAGGGCAGGAGGGGAGTTTGATTTCAGGTAGATCTCGGGCAGGCTTAATTTGTGCCGCAACACGCCGGACCCGGAACCTCTGAAATTTGATCCTCATTTTACCAATCTCCCTCCTCACCCGTCCGTTTCACTTTGTTCCGCTCTGGTTAATTATAGTGAGTTAGGAATCGTCTGATTGGTGAATCATGCATTAGCTAATGAGGGACCAGCTGTGGACAATCATAAGCATGTGATCCTCTCGAAATTAGTTTATAAATAAACTTCCCAAGTTGTCCCAAAAAAACCTCAAGGATTGTGATGTGTCAGATCATTTTAGATAAGTAGTATGAACAAGCAGCTAAAATGTTTTTTTGTGTGTGGGCTGAATTCTCTCTCCCTCTTCATTAATCTTCAGTGCTTGTTCTACTGTACGTGACTGTAGGAAAAATAAGGGCAAACATTCCAAACAGAGAAAAAACTGCAGACTAAAGGAGACTCAATCAGAGCTGTTTCCAACATGCGTTAACTTTTAAGCTGCTAATAAGGCATTACATTACTAAAACATCTCTGAGGAAATGACGTCAGGGAAACTCCCCAGCAGATATCAGACATACAATCTGAACACTGATCATAGCAGCCAGACGAATGAGACGCATTAGGAGAAGTTGAGCCAGAGTTTTGGATGTCATCCAGTGAACACCTGAGGCAGGATAAAAGGTCAAGCAGACACACACTGATCTCTTTGTTTCAGGTGTGTGTGTGTGTGTCCTGCTGCGAGCCTTATCTCCACCGCCACACAACTCGCCTTCATCTCCCAGCATGCATCTCTCTGAACCTCACTGTTCTTCCTCCAGACAGGTACTGCTTTCATCTTCAAAACCCCAGCCATGTTTTCATCCATCAGAGCACCATACGCTCCGAATACACACACACGTACACACACACACACGTACACACACACACGTACAGACACACGCACATGCACGCACAAACACACATACTCAAAGCACACACACACACACAACACTCAGACAAAACACACATGCAAACAACAAGATACAAACACACACACAAAACACACATACACACACACAAACAAGCAAGAAACAACACACACACAAACAAAATAAACACACACTTACACAAAACACATAGACACATGCACACACACAGACACACGCACACACACACACACACACAAACACTCATACACAAAACACACACACAAAACACACACGCAAACAACAACATGCAAACACACACACAAACACAATTAAACAACAACATACACAGACAAACAAAATAAACACACACACAAAACACACACACAAAACAAACGCAGACAAACAAAAATCCGACACGCCAACATGCACACACACACACACACACACACACACACACACACACACACACACACACACAAAATAATCAGAAACGCTGTTGCTTTACACCTCTGTGCTTGTGAGGATGTTTTTCCAGTGTTTGTTTGTGGATTTCTTTCTCCCGCTACATTTGATAGTGAATATCTCTGGCGCTCTGACACTGCGAAAGGTTTTAATCCGGAGCTAAACGTCAACAACTGCAGCAAACGGCTTGATAAAAAAATGGATTTAAGGAAATAAATTAAGTCTGGAAGGAGATTAAAGGACAAAAAACCCAACTCCATCTCCCTTTCTCTTTCGTTTGTAAAGTCTGCGCTGGATTTCTGAAATGAGCTTTCTTATCAGGGTGGCAGGATGTCATCAAGGTATACAATGTTGAACACAATGTCTGAAAGCATGTCTTGTCTACTAATAGGCTTTCATCTTTTTTTGGACACAACTTGGGGCCCTATCATACACCCTGTGCAATAAGGAGCAAGGCGTGTTTGGCGTGATTTGTTGCAATTTTCAGACCAGCGCAACTCTAATTTTCCAGTTTTGCGCCACGTTGTTTAAATAGCTAATCCATTTGCGCCACTTTGTGAGTTCATGGGCTTGCTGGTCTATATAGTGTGTTAAGGCGCATTGTTATTGCTATTTTGAGTAACTGAAATGGATTGTGCAGGGATGTGATTCTTCCGTATAAATACCTGCCTCATTTCGGACGTCATTTAGGTATAATGATATTGTGTAGTCCTTTAATAGTTTTGAAACAAATCTTTGCGCTTAACAAACTAAATTAAATATGTAGGCTAAAGGATGTCTTCAATTGAGTGCGTACAACACCATTTCCCTATACACGAAAGTAAAGGAGTAAAGAATAAAAGTAAAGAGAAAGTAAAGATGCCGAATGGAGGAGGCTCATTCTTTATCCTCACACTGCAGATGGTCTGTTTATCTGTTTTCTCGCTAGTAAAGCCTTCATTTTTCCGCTTGCAAAGTCCGCCATGTAAATAGCAAATGCGCCATGGCGTGACGCAACTGGCTCTTAAAGGGAATGTGAGTTGAGACTCTGACTGGTTTATTCTCAAAACACCCATAATTCATTAAGAGAATAAGCACAACCCTGTTAGACCATGCATGGCGTATATGCCCTTAATGCTTTTGCACCATGCACTTTAGCGGCTCTATTTTGATGATCAATGTGCAAAGTCCAAAGCGCAGGGCGCAAAAGTATTAAGGGTGTGTCAGAATCCACTTTTTCTATTTTAAGGATGGAAAAATCTGCTTTGCGCCATGGCACATGGTTTATTAGGGTTGAGTTTATTCTCTTAATGAGTTATGGGTGTGTTATGAGAATAAACCAATCAGAGTCTCTTCTCCCATTGCCTTTAAGAGTCAGTTGTGTCATGCTATAGCGCATTTGCTATTTACATGACAGCCTTTGTAAGTGTAAAAACTGAGCGTTTCACTAGAGAGAAAACAGTTAAACAGACCATCTGCAGCGCGAGAATGAGAGATGAGCCTCCTCATTCTTTACTTTCACTTTCACTCTCGTGGCTAGGGAAACGTGTTGTATGCACAGACATCTATAAGCTTATACATGATTAATTTAGTTTGTTAAGTGCAAAAATCCTTTAATTATTTTTCATATGAAAAGATATTTGCGTATTGCTCTACATCCTGTGTGTTCAAAGCAATGTGTAAACAAGGCGCACTAATAATGCACTCTGTGCTGGACTATAGACCTGCTTTGATCTGGTCTATTGAATAGTCTAGATTCTCAAAATAGCAACACCCCAGCAATGCGTCTCAACACACCTCCTTTTTTTAGACCAGAACGCCTATGGGTGCACATTTGAGAGCAAATGCATTTGCAATTTAAACAGCGTGGTGCAACACATCAAAACGACTCTTGCGCCGAGATGAAATTAGAAAACAACACTTGCGCCGGGTGTATGATAGAGCCCTGAATGTTGTGCCTCAATCGTTAAAATAAAGCCCATAGTTTTTAATTTAAGTGCATGACTTTTAAAGTGATAAAGTTCATCCAAATAAAAAATAAATAAATAAATAAAAAAACTTAAAGGAATAGTAACCCAAAATTAAAGAGTTGAGATACAAAAACCTCTAAGTGGCATCTGAAATTTTATTCTAAATTTCAGGCTCTTATGTGTAGAAATTTCACTTTTATGGTTTACTTTTATTGTCTTTAACATAAAATAAAGTGTTGGGCACAATACTTTAAAAGAGTAATTAGTTATAGTCATTGGTTACCTCTTACAAATAGTAACTGAGTTAGTAACATCATTATAAAAATAACTAAAAGTAACTATTGCGTTAATTTAAAACAAATTTAATTTGTCAAATGACTATAAATATGAAACACTGTACACTAATCTACGCTATTTTAATGGTGTTGTGGAACAGTGTGAGAAACAAAAGCAGTATGTCCTCATCTATATATCGAGATTTTATTTAGTTTAATTATATTTAAGTAATAAATGTTTGCGGTGGAGAAAAATTTACTTTAATTTGCTTTAACCTTGTGCCTTCGTCTCCTCGTTTGCTAGCAGATCTCACGTTATCACTTGCGTAGCCAAGCCAGTAATTTTGTGGCGGCATGTGACAACGTGAGGTGCTTCATTAGATTAGAATTACTGTCTCTTTTTTTCCTGGGTATAAGTTGCATGATACATAAACATTCTTGCCTTCAACCTCAACGAGGGAAAAGTAGTGCTTATATTTCCAGTTTGCAAATGCTACCTTTGAACATGATGCGTTTGCTATCGTTCTGACTCCTGGTCATTTGTGTGTGCCACTGACTGTGCTTGTGCGTGAACACTTGCAATACTCTACCTCTGATTGGCAAATGCTGGAAACATACTCTATCTAAGCCAATCACGTTCTCAGTTACACCACGCTCACAAATACAAGAATATGAAATAATAAAAACTGTATAATAATAATTATTATTAAGAGTTTACAATAAAAAGAAATAGGAAATTCTGTGAAAAATAATACAGTATAATAATTTATAAAACCTCTTATAAATGCATCAATTCACAAACTTGTTAAACTGGATTTTAATCATCACCTTTCAGGGTTGTATCCCTCCAGCTCTTCCAGGAATGTATTGGTATTGGAGTATTGGTTCTCCGGGCTGGGTGTGATGAGGAACTTAAGGACGGTTCCCCTAGTAGAACCGAGGAAAACCACAGTACGATTGCGATGAGGGCCTGCCTCGGTGTCCACCACCATAGTGTTCAACTGGTACCTTTAAAATGAGCAAAATAACACGCACAGTTAAGCAGATGCTTATTGCTTCTATAAAAACACAGTTGCAACATCAATATAATGAAAGACTAATATAGATTAGGGATATAACCCCGGTGTCCTGGCCAAAGTCCCTCAATTGGCACTCATAATCATAGCCTCCCAATCATCCCCATTCATCGAATTGGCTCTATCACTGTCTCTCCACTCAACCAAATAGCTAGTGTGTGTTGAGCGCACTAGCGCCGTTGTCCTGTGGCTGCCAACGCATCATTCAAGTGGATGCTGCACACTGGTGGTGGTGTGGAGAGACCCCCCCTCATGATTGTGAAGCGCTTTGGGTGTATGGCCATACACAATAAGGCCCCGTTTACACTAATGCGTTTTCATTTTAAAATGCATACGTTTTGTTATGGTTACGTTATCCATCTGCACTACGCCGGAGTTCTCGAGCCACGAAAATGGAGCGTTTTGAAAACGCTGGAGAGGCCGTTTTCATTCTGAAACGCTGCTGCTCCGTCTTAGTGTAGATGAGGAAAACGGAAACATCTGAAAACCGAGGCGGGACTGCTGAGATTCGCTACCTGATTGGGGCTTTTGTTTCATTGCCTTCGTCACTTTATCCTTCCCTTATTCGTCAAGCCTCTATCACATGACTATAACACATGGCTTTAACGCTACCGGAAGACAGTACTGTAAACAACAACATGGGCACAGAAATGGGAGCGTTGTTTGCACTATTGTCTGTTTTAGGCGCCATTGTGCAGTTATTCATTTGATACGTTTAGTAACAACTCGACCTTGTCGTGTGTCCACAAAAATACCTCTCTTGCTTTCTTTGCCATCGCGTTCATTGTTCAACCGGCGTTTGTTGACTAACAATAACCAAATGCAGAGCGAGACGCATGCTTTCTGTTTATACTGGAACGCGCATGCCCAGAGTGCGTGAATGGTCATGTGATATACGTTTTTGGTGGCGTAGTGTGGACGGAGATATGTTCAGAGTCGCTAGGTAAAACGCTAATGTGGACGCGGATCGTTTTTGATCTAAAACGCCATTTTAAAACTAAAACGCACTAGTGTAAACGCAGCCTAAATGAGCTTTATAAATACACATTTCATTACATTACATATTGATAGAAAAGTATATTTTCAGCTATTGGCAGTTGCCTATTAATATAGCACATTTAAACAGCATAAGTTTAAGTTTAACAACTTTATTAATCCCACCAGGGCCAATTAAATTAGAGCAGTAGCATTTCATGATACATCAAGCACATAAAAAGACAAATCACTTATAAACAATGCATAAAAAAAATAGAGGCCTGCTTTATAATAACTTTGTAAATAGTACTAAAAAAATAGGAAGGATATATATTAATCGTCTACTCTTCCTTGTAGATTAGCACTGACCTACTTTCTGAGGAATCTGAATTTCATGATCTGAATTTCTGGTTTAGAATTTTAGGATATTGAATTTTATGATCTGAATTTCTTCATCTTGACAATTTGAAACTGTATTTTACAGTATATACTGGATTTCTGCAGTCTGTGAATTCAGAACACAAAACATCTGAAGTTTGAAAATACCTCTGTGAAAAAAATTCTGCCTCAAAAAATTCAAATTTCTTAAATTTTAGATGTTCAACATTCAAGTTATATATATGTATAAAATTCAAGTTATGAAATTTAAAATTAAAAACAATTTTCGACGGCATATAAAAATTCTGGTTTATTAAATTAAAATTGTCAATAATTCAAAGGAACACAATTCAAATTCAGATTGTTTTGGCATATTTTTAGTTCCATACCTGAAATTTAGATTGTTTTGGAATATTATTAGCTCCATACTTCTAAACCTTCTTCCAGAGAGCAACAGAACAAAAAAAGGCTTCAGAGAATGGGAGTCATCTCCTATCACACTTTGAATTCTCCTTATCATTTTTTTTATATAACTCTGCTAGACTCAGCAAAGGTAAACCAATAATCTAGAAACCAAGTTTCAAAGATGATTTTTGTCTCTAACGGAAAATGAGGAGAACCAGCATAAAAAAGAAAAGCTTAATATAATCTCAATATAGATAAAAAAACAAAAGAACATTTCCTAAGAACATACATTCTCTGATGCACTTTCTTGGCAACAGCTTCTGAGTTCTGCTGGAACTTTAATGTGGTATCAAAGATTGTACCAAGATACTTTTATTCTCGTACTCTTTCAACTTGTTTTCCAAACCCATCTTGCACCTCTGAGGCGTTTTTTTTCTAAAATCAATTACCATCTCTTTTATTTGTGTTACTTTCAGTTGTAGTTCAGATTCTTTGCACCACTTTAAAAACTAATTATGATTATCGCTGTCATTACAATCTGCATTTGTTAACAAGGAAAAAAAACTCATGAGTATGAGCATATTTGATTATATGGCAATTGTACTTAGAGCTACGAAATTAATTTGTGTACAATTTAAAAAGAATTGAGGACTGCACGCAACCCTGTGGAGATCCTATAGATGTAAAAAGCATGTCTGAAAGCACTCCATACAACATAATATTAAAATGAAGATATTATGCCAGTTTTTACAAGATTTAAAATAAGTCTCTGATGTCTCTATAGAGTGTGTATGTGAAATTTAAACTCAAAATACCTTGAAACTAATGTTGTATAACTCTTTGAAACTCACCCTTTTAGGCTTTGGTCCTAATTGTGCCATTTTTGTGACTGCCGCTTTAAATCTCGAAAGAGGGTGGAGCTACAAATGATTGACATTCTCCCTTTGTACGTGTCATCAGAAGGGGAAAGCCCCACCCATTAGTAACAATCTCTCCCTCATTAGCATAGGACGCTAGTCTTGTTTTTGAATCTGCCACTATGATGACACAGGGATTTGTAGCTCCGCTTTTTTTTTTTTGAAAACAGCACAATCTCATTTTAATTTAAACCGACAGTCACCAAAGGGGTGATTTCAGTTATAAAGTTATAAAACATCATTTGTTTGGTATTTTGAGCTGAAACTTCACATACACATTATAGGGACATCAGAGACTTATTTTATCTCATGTAAAAGAGGCATAATAGTTTCCCTTTAACATTACCGAAAAGGGTTTGTTTACAAGTTTAAGAGAACTTTGGCAGACTGCAAGTATGTTCCGAGAGCATTCTCTTATAACTGTAGGGTTAATTTTTTTGTTTTGTGCCAAGGGTCACAACCATGTATGCCATTTATTTGACAATAACCTTAACATAAATAAGATTAACTTCTGCTGCTATTTGCTTTAAATTAATTTTGTATAATTGTTACAGCTTTGGTGCATTTCTCACAACACTATTTACATTTGCACAACAGGTCATGCATTTCTCAAAACAATTAGTCATTTGTGCACACCCTAGTAGCAGTTTCTCATTCCTTTCAACAAATTGCAAATGCTTTCAGACATGCATCAATTGCTTTCCAACAACTCTCTGCCATTTATAACATTATCATGTGCTTATGTCAGGTCATTCAAAATTAACTAAACTTGTAAATGCTGAATAGTCAGTCCATATAAAATGTGGAATGTAATAGTTCTCATTTCATTACTTGAGTCTTTAAATACAAAAATGTTGAACTTGTTGTCAAAATCGGTCGAGCAAACTTTATAAAAAAAATGTATCTTTATTTTCCTGAAAATGTCTTTAAAATTGAACAATTTGATGAATGATTTACAGAACTGTGTATGTTGGAGGTTCAGTTCCAATATGTACTGCAATATTGTTTACATTTGTGCAAAGTTCAACCCAAAGGGAGTTTCTGTTTGATGTAAATGGGTGTATTTATTCTTTTGCACAATGCTGTGAATAAATTAGAATTGCAAAGAGCAAATGCAGTAAAAATTTGAAACATACATAATCAGTGTCTTGTTCTCAGATATCTCACTAAATGCAGTGATGTCTAACTTTACTGTAGTTTTCAAACGGCTGTGCAAATATACTGCTGTCTTGAGCATTTTTAGGAAGTGTCACCAAAATCTGACTTTTTTGCATTGAAAAAGTGTACAGAGTAAACTGTCATAATGAAATCATAATAAAGCCATTTAACAATCTTGTCAGGACTTTTCGTTTTGATGACACTGACACTTTGATTGACATGAATACTTGCTTTTGAGGAATGAACAATCCATTTTAAATATGTGACACACTTTTGCAGGTTATCAACTAGGTTTTGCAGTTTGTACTAATTGTTTTGAGAAATGCATTAACTGTTGTGCAGAAATGCACTAGTGTTGTGAGAAATGCACCAAAGCAACTGAGAAAAACTGTAATACAAAAAAAAAAAAAAAATAAAAGGCAACATGACAGATTAGATTTGTAATTTCTCTCTCTGTTGAGATATATAACATAAATAGGTGTAAAAAGGGCTTATTTAGATTAAAGTTAGCAAGTAGTCATCTGCTGACCCACACCTACTTTTCATTTTAATTTACTTTTTTTTTACTTTTATTTTTTCTCCAAGCTGTACAAATTTTTGTGATGCGCCATTTTTTATTTATTTTTTTGTTTTGTTCTGATCAATGTAAAAATGACTTTTCTTTCTTAAAGTTTTAGTCTTATTTCTAGTCCAAATATGTCAAAATTCTCAATTCAAGAAGCATTTTTTAGACAAGCCAAAATTATTGTCTTGTTTTCAGAAATATGTCAAAAATAAATGTTTTTTTGTTTCAAAGCAAAAAGTTTCATTGCTTGTCTAGAAAAAAAGATTTTAATTGATACATTTTCAGATATTTAGACTAGAAACAAGACAAAAACCCATTTTATTTGCTGTAATAAGATAAAAACTTTACATTAATAATGAATTAAATGTCCACCTTTTTCTCACTCATATATCAGAACAACAACACCCTTCTTCAGGACTGTTTACCTCTAGTTTTAGTGTAAGGACCCAGCGGCCATTTCAATCTTTTTTTAAAGCAAGGTGATTTATTGATAGATTTCCTTCTCTGCTCACAGATGTTTTGCTACGGTTACTCTCTGAGGCTGAAGGCCTCAGGCAATTTGCTCTCTGCGGAAGCACTTCTAGAGTTCAGATTTATAATTTAACTAAGGTATTTTTTCCCCACTAACCTTGAGAGACGCCATAGGAGCGCTTTTAACGCAGAATTATGTCCATTGAGTATAAAAGCTACAAACATTAGCCCTTCTACAGCAGAGCTCTGGCTTTGATTCCTGATATATCAGCCAATTTCTGTTTAAGCAGCGCCGCTTTTAGGAGGCCTTGAGAAATTTTGCTTCACCTTTTCAACTCTCAGAAACACACTTCATATAACAAGCATCTTGGGGTTTGCTGATGTATCCTGTTTCCTTTTTTTGTTTTGTTATGTTTTCCTTTTTCTTACCGGACCATGGTCTTGACTATCCAGGGTCTGTGTCCTAACAAAGGAACCGCTTCGTCCATCAGAGGATGGATTTTGATGAAATTAAGCACTTCGTCAGGGAGGGTGTTGGAGGTGCTGAATCTGGAGCCCTGGACAGCACATCCTCCAGGCCTTAGAGAGTAACAAATCCACATATAAAATTTAAACATTTCTAAACGCAATGCTTCTTTATGTGCTCTACAAAAATCCAGACAGACAGACAGACAGACGGATAGATGGATAGATGGATGGATGGATGGATGGATGGATGGATGGATGAATAAATGGATGGATGGATGATGGATGGATAGATGGAACAATAGATAGATGGATAGATGGATGAATGGATGGATAAATGGATGGATGGATGGATAGATGGAACGATAGATAGATAGATAGATAGATAGATAGATAGATAGATAGATAGATAGATAGATAGATAGATAGATAGATAGATAGATAGATAGATAGATAGATAGATAGATAGATAGATAGATAGATAGATAGAAAGAAAATGAGATAGATAGATAGATAGATAGATAGATAGATAGATAGATAGATAGATAGATAGATAGATAGATAGATAGATAGATAGATAGATAGATAGATAGATAGATAGATAGATAGATAGAGCGATAGATAGATAGATAGATAGATAGATAGATAGATAGATAGATAGATAGATAGATAGATAGATAGATAGATAGATAGATAGATAGATAGATAGATAGATAGATAGATAGAGCGATAGATAGATAGATAGATAGATAGATAGATAGATAGATAGATAGATAGATAGATAGATAGATAGATAGATAGATAGATAGATAGATAGATAGATAGATAGATAGATAGATAGATAGATAGATGAAAATGATTGGTGGATACATGAATTGATGAACAGATTAAATGGTGGATGGATGGAAAGACAGATGGAAAATTATTCAAGGAGGGATGAATTGTTAAAAAATGTTTATGAAGGGACTGATGGATAAATACATCAATTGATGGATGAAAGGAAGGGCAAATGAGTGGATGGATGTTAGATGGATAAAAATGATTGATGGATAAATAGATGGATGGATTAAATTATTGATAGAAGACTGTAGGGATGAAAAATGATAAGCGGATTAATGGATTTATGTTTAAAATAATTGATGAACTGATTATTTGGTGGATGAATGGATGGATGAATGAATGGATTGTTGAAACAAATTATGAATGGATAAATGAATAAATGCATAAACTGGTGGATGGATGAAACCGATCAATGGATAACATGATGGATTGATGGACAAATAGATGGGTTTATAGATAAAATAATATATTAATGGAGGAATTGATGGATGGATAAAATCATGGATGGATACATTAATGGATTGATAGATGACAAAAATAGTGGATCAATTGATGGATGGGTGGGTAAAAGACAGAAAGGAAGGAAGGAAGCATTGATGGATGGATGAAAAACAGAAAGAAAGGAAGGAAGCATGGATGAAAGAATGGATGGATGAAAGACAGAAAGAAAGGAAGGAAGGAAGCATGGATGAATGGATGGATGTATGAAGGACAGAAAGAAAGAAAGAAAGAAAGAAAGAAAGAAAGAAAGAAAGAAAGAAAGAAAGAAAGAAAGAAAGAAAGAAAGAAATAAAGAAAGAAAGAAAGAAAGACAGATTGATGGAAGTCAGAAAGAAAGAAAGAAGTAAGGAAGTAAGGAAGGAAAGACAGAAGGAATGATGGATGGATGGATGGATTGATGGTTAGATGATGGATGGAACAAAGACAGAAAAAGTGAAGGAAGCATGGATGAAAGAAAGAAGGTAGGAAGGAAGGAAGGAAGGAAGGAACGATGGATGGATGGAAGTCAGAAAAAAGGAAGGAAGGAAGCATGGATGAAAGAAAGAAAGAAAGAAAGAAAGAAAAAAGTAAGGAAGGAAGGATGGATGGATGGATGGATGGATGCATGAATGGATGGATGGAAGTCAGCAAAATGGAAGAAGCATAAAAGAAAGAAAGAAAGAAAGAAAGAAGGAAGGAAGGAAGGAAGGAAGGAATGAAGCATGAAAGAAAGAAAGAAAGGAAGAAAGAAAGAAAGAAAGAAAGAAAGAAAGAAAGAAAGAAAGAAAGAAAGAAAGAAAGAAAGAAAGAAAGAAAGAAGCTTGAAAGAAAGAAAGAAAGAAAGAAAGAAAGAAAGAAAGAAAGAAAGAAAGAAAGAAAAAAGAAAGAAGGAAGGAAGCATGAAAGAAAGAAAGAAAGAAAGAAGGAAGCATTAAAGAAAGAAAGAAAGAAAGAAAGAAAGAAAGAAAGAAAGAAAGAAAGAAAGAAAGAAAGAAAGAAAGAAAGAAAGAAAGAAAGAAAGAAGGAAGAAAGGAAGGAAGGAAGGAAGGAAGGCAGGAAGAATGCACGGATGGATGGATGGAAGACAGAAAAAAGGAAGGAAGGAAGGAAGGAAGCATGGATGAAAGAGAGAAAGAAAGGCATGGGCAGAAGAATGAATGGATGAATGTGTAATGTGTTGATGGACAGACAGATACCTGGGTCTTGGCACCAGTTCATCAGGTACTGGTGTCCATATGGATTCTGGTGATTTCTGCTCTTTGAATCTGCCCTCAAACACACGTGCCAGCTGCTGCATGTCAAACGCACACACCGCAGAGCCGGGGATGCTGGGTAAAGACACAGAGCAGAGCGGGTCAAGACACATATCTGATCCAATCCACACCCTGAACACACACACACTCACACATTTTCACACATGCTGTTACCCTGAGCCAAAGTGACATGTCGCAACAGCCCCATTGGTTTTTCTGAAGCTGACAGACTAATCGACCAATCTGCCTCTACAGCATCTCATTATAGAGCGTCTTCACACACTCCCATCAGATTGATCAAATTCAGCTTGATGAGAGTAAGCCCACCATACTAACAAAAGACTGTTTGAAACAACTGAAGCTACAGTCATATCAAAAAACTGTCCTTGGCCATTCTTAAAATGTATATATAAAAAAAAAATGTATAAAAAATAAAAAGTAGACTGTTAGGTTGGGGCTGGGTTAGGGTTAGTATAAGTTGACATGTACTTGAAAAGTTTCTTATTGTCAGTGAAATGTCTGTTGAAGGAGCAATATCAACATACTGTATATTAACTAGACAGTCTACTAATACTCAAATGGACCATCAAAATAAAGTGTTACCAATAAATAAATTAAAAATTAATTAAAATAAAAACAATTAATAAAATGAAATAAAACTAAATTATTAAATTAAAATAAATAAAAGTAAATAATTAAAAATAAAATATAAATAAATAAATAAAATAAATACAAATAAAATAAAACTAATTAAATGAAAATAAATAAATAAATAAGTACAAATAAATACAAATAAAATAAAATAAAATAAAACTAATTATATGAAATAAAATAAATAAATACAAATAAAATAAAACAAATAAAATTAAAATATAATAAATAAATAAGCATTAAGACATTTTATTAGCAGTGCCTGATTTTTTTTGTTCTTTTATTTGTTTTTGTTCATCATTTTATTTTCACAAATTTTAAGACCTGACAAAGATCAAATTATTATTATATCCTAATATGGAAAAATTTGGAATTTAATAAGGTGCCCTAAGTTTTTTACATGGCTGTATAATTATATATTATATATTATATATATTATTATAATACTATATATTATATAATATATTATAATGATATATATATATATATATATATATATATATATATATATATATATATATATATATATATATATATATATATATATATATATATATTATAAAAATCACTTTTAAAAGGGGTTTTAACACAGTTGTGTGGCAACAGTTTGTTAATATATCCAGTTCTAATGGTAACATTTTTTTATAATCACACTTGATAAAAACAGTCTGCAGAAACACTTTGATTGACATTCTCCCTTATGTGTCATCAGAGGGAAAAAGCCCAGCCCATTAGTGACCATCTCTCCTTCATTAACATAGGACAGTAGTCTAGTTTTTGAATCTGCCACTATGCTGACACACAGGCATTTGGAGCTCCGCCGTATTTTGAAAAGAGCACAATCTCATTTGAATTTAAAGCGACAGTAAACAAAATAACACAATTAGGATCAAAACCTAAAAGGGGCAGTTTCAAAAAGTTATAAAACATTATTAGTGTGGTATTTTGAGCTGAAACTTCACATACACACTCCAGGGACTTAATGTGGATCTTGTAAAAAGGGGCATAATAGGTCTCCTTTAAATATCTGACATAACAGAAAACATAATTTATTTTCAACCATGCTATATATCTTTGGCATTTTGCAAAAGCCTGGTTTTGTGGTCTTGGGTCACATACAACAACACAGTACACATATTTCTGAATGACACTTTCCTTGGATTTTTAGTCAAATAAGAACCTAGTCACTATATGATTTCAACATATAGATAAATGGACAGACAGACAAAGAGACAGAGAGACAGACTGGATCTATAAAACACCTTCTGGGTTTCACGTAAGAAATACTTCTCTGGAAAGACACAATGTTGAATTAATGATGACAGTTTTATTAGTATGGCGAATTCTTCCTTTTAAAAAAGAAGGACTGGAAAAAAATATATATAGCAGGAAAATATTACGGCTTGATGCACATGAAACACAAAGGAAATCGTAGATCAGTCAGACACCGAAGAGAAGTGTAAAGTGAACTGCCAGGATGGACAAGTGCTGTGTGTATGTGTGTCTGCAGGTGTTCACCATGTGTTCTAGGGCAGCTTGTCTTTCTCTCTCTCTCCAAACAGCAGGAGGTCAGATGGACGGTTGAGGAAACTTGGATCCTCTTCTGTGTCCAGATTTCAGCCACAACAGCACAACAAATCGCACCCAAGGCTGCTTTTGGCACGCAAGCTCACGGAGAATATGAAGAGATCGATTCTGGCATGCTCTGATGCGTACGGTTTAATCAAAATGAACTCTAGATCACTGTCGTTTGGGGTCAGTAATTTTTTAAATGCTATTGATTCAGCATTTATTAAATTAATCAAAAGCGATAGTAAAAAGGTTTATAGTGGAAAACGACTGAAAGAACGGATTATTTTTTAAAATAAATCTTTTATTTTAATTCAAAATGAATTCTTTTCCAAGTCCAAATCAGCGTTATATTTGCTCTGTTTGCTGTAATGCATTTTACAAATAAATGCAGATTTGTTTAACATTACAGGAATGTCATTATTTAATACAATTTTACCAAAATGACCAAAACCTAAATTTCTTATTAAAATAAAGACTTACATATAAAAAAACTAAATTCTAAGTTCTTATTAAAATATTATTATTTTAAAAATGCAGCATATATTGTTTTATATTATATATTATATTATTTTATTTTTCATTATATTATATTATTTTATATTACATTACATTATGTTACATTACATAATATTTATTATATTATATTATATTATATTATATTATATTATATTATATTATTATATTATATTATATTATATTATATTATATTATATTATATTATATTATATTATATTATATTATATTATATTACATTACATTTTTCCAGAGATGGGTTGCGGCTGGAAGGGCATCCGCTACGTAAAAACTTGCTGGATAAGTTGGCGGTTCATTCCGCTGTGGCGACCCCAGATTAATAAAGGGACTAAGCCGACAAGAAAATGAATAAATGATGAATTATATTAGATTACATTACATTATATTTTATTTTATTTTATTTTATTACATTACAATATATTATATTCAATTAAATTATATTATATAATATTTTATTACATTACATTACATTACATTACATTATATTATATTATATTATATTATATTATATTATACTATATTATATTATATTATATTATATTATATTATATTACATTATATTATATTATTATATTATACTTTATTTTATTACATTACATTACATTATATCATACAAATTTACCCATAATTCTGTAAATAGCTTTGAATAAAGACATTTTTGAGATCTAACTAAACGTATCATATTTTATCATTTTGCTTAAAATTTTTGCTAATTAGAATTTATTAATCAAATCTGCATAATTATTAATAAATAATGAATAATCATTCAAATTTCCTACAGGTTTTTATTCATAACGAAAATGTAAATTTAAACTAAATTAATTTTACTTGTCTAAAAAAAGTTTTTTTTTCTCGATACTGTTACATTTCAGGAGTGTATTACATAAAATGAATAATAATCTAATCAAATATTAATAATTCATGATAACAAGTTATGATTAATAATTCACATTTCCTATGAGCTTTTATTTCACACCAAATTTTTTATTTTAAATAAATTAGTTTACTTGTCCATAAAAAGTATTACTTTGTCTTTTAATTTTGCTTATTTTTACATGTAGAAAATGTATAATTAATTAATAAAATCTGCATAATTAATAATAAATGATTACGATGAATAATTCATATTTCCTTTAACCTTTTTGAATTTTAAATAAATGAATTGCACTTGTTCATAAAATATGATTTTATTTCTCTTTACCTTTCTTAGGAGTGTATTACTGGTAAAAAAACAAACAAAAATCTGCACAATCAATTAATCAAATCTGCATAATTAAAATAAATAGTTATGATTAGTTATTCATATTTCCTAAAAGCTTTTGTTTACTTTATAACAAAAAAAGTTAATTTTAAATAAAGGAATTTTACAAATTATTATTAGTTTAATATCGTCATGGCAAAGATCAAATAAATCAGTTATTATGAATGAGTTATTAAAACTATTATGTTTAGAAATGTGTTGAAAACAAAATCTTCTCTCCATTTAACATAAATTGGGGGAAAACATAAACAGGGGGGCTAATAATTCAGGGGGGGGGGGGGGGCTAATAATTCTGACTTCAACTGTATTTCCTAGAGGTTTCCTTTGTTTCATAACAAAAGCAAACATTTTAAATAAAAAAAACAAACTTTTCCATAAAAAGTGTCATTTTGTTCTCTTAACATTTTTTGATTGTATTACATGAAAAAAGAAGCATAATTCATTAATCAAATATGCATAATTCATAATAACTAGCTAAGATTAATTATTCACACTTCCTTAGAGATTTTGTTTATTTCATAATAAAAACCCAAATTTTAAATAAATGATTTTGACTTGTCCATAATAGGTATAAGTTTGTCTTTTTTCTTTGCTTCAGATTATATTACATAGAAAGTTTTCATAATTTACAGCAAGTTATGATTAATTATTCATAGTTCCTACAAGCTTTTATTTTATTTTATACCAAACACATGAATTTTAAATGAATTTTACTTGTCTATAAAAAAATGTCATTTTTTTCTCTTTGGTTTGCTTAGAAGTGTATTACATAAAAGCAGAATTCATAAATGAAATCTGCATAGCCTCTAAAAATAAATAAACAAATTTTACTTCTTCGTAAAAAGTATTATTTTGTCTCGTTGCTTAGGATTATATTACATGTACAAAAAAGAAAAATAATTAATTAATCAAATCTGCATAATTATTTAAGATTAATTATTCATATTTCATACAAGATTTTGTTTACTTCATAACAAAAATGTGAGTAAAAAAAAGAATTTTACTTGTTCATAAAAACTATGTTTTTCCCCCCTTTACTTTGCTTAATTGTATTACTAGCAAAACAAAAAATGCATTATTCATCAAATCTGCATAAATAATAATAGTTATGATTAATTATTCATATCTCCTTTAAGCATTTGTTTATTTCATAACAAATATGTGAACTTTTAATAAATAATGTTTTTCTCTTTGCTTTGCTTAGGATTCGGTTACATGTATTTGTTAAAAACAAATAACTATAATTCATTAATCAGATCTGCAAAAAATAAAATAAAATAAATAAATAAATAAATAAATAAATAAATAAATAAATAAATAAATAAATAATAATAACTAGTTCTGATTATGTATTCATATTTCCAACAAGCTTTTGTTTATTTAGTGAATTTTAAATGCATTAATTATACTTCATTTCCTTATTTATATCTGCTTTTTTCATCTATTTAACTGAGAAATACAAAATTCATAATGACATTTTTCACCAGAGGTGCACTCAGTGGGATATAAACAGCTAAATTTGCAAATATTCATAGAATCTAATCATGTCATGTGGGCTTCATCCTGTCATACGCAAAATAAAAAAGCAAAACACACAGGCAGAACCGCGGTAAACAGCAGAATGGGAGTTTGAATCACAGAAGCAGGTTGTTGGGCCGTGTCTGCATTCACACATGTCCCATCAGCTGCTCTCAGGACATGTGTGTTTGGACTGATTTGGCCAGTTTTGACTGGTGTCCCGCTGGAAGAGAGGCTTGTCTGCGCCCCTCACCTGACAACAGTCCTGCTGAGCCAACGCTGCACAACATTTGGCCAACTCAAAAATAAGCCAGACCTTGTGTCTTTTATCTTCAATGACGGCGACATTTCATCCCAGACAGGGAGCTTATCTTTTTTCCCCCCTCGTTGTCTTAGAAATCTGTAAACCATGAGCTGTGGAAGTTTATATGCCTTGTAAATTAATGCAATTATTGGTTTTGAAATTTGCCAATAAAAGAGTTCATTAAAACGTGTAATTACTATGGATTATTTCACTCAATATTTGTGCATTTTATTTGCTTAAGTATCTGTATAGGACGGCCTTTGTGGCACAGCGGTTAGCACTGTCGCCTCACAGGAAGAAGGTTGCTGGGTCAGTCCTGGCTGGGTCAGTTGGGGTTTCTGAGTTTGCATGTTCTCCCTGTGTTGGCGTGGGTTTCCTCTGGGTGCTCCGATTACCCCCACAATCCAAAGACATGCGCTTTAGGTGAATTGAATTAACTATATTGTATTTGAAGTTGTATGGGTGTTTCCCAGTACTGGGTTGCGACTGAGAAGGCATCTGCTGCGTGAAATATAAGCTTGAATAGTTCATTCAGCTAAAGCGACTTCTGAAGTAGAGACTAAGTCGAACAGAAATGAATGAATGAAGCATCTGTATAAAAATCTGTATAGTTTATCTGTATAAGTACAACATTATCTTTTTATTTTTATATTCGATTTTCTAACTCAACATTTATGCATTATTTAATCAATATTTCTGTTATATTTTATTTTAAATACTTTGTCATCAACATTTGCATTATTTTACTCTATATATATATATATATATATATATATATATATATATATATACATATATATATATGTATATATGTATGTATGTATATATGTATGTAAATATATATATATATATATATATATATATATATATATATATATATATATATTTACATACATATATACATACATACATAATCACCAATACCTAATTTCCATGTTCCATACTATTTATTCTTGCAGAAAATAAAAGAAGATATTCTGAGGAATTACATAAACAAAAATACTTAAACAAAAAAAATCCCATTACATAAACAAAAATACAATAGACATAAATATGATTTTTTAATTATTAAGAATCTTTAAAAGTTGTGTGTTAAATAATAAAAAAAATAATTAAATAAAATAAATTTATAAATAATTTCTTTAATGATTATATATTATTCAATTTACATTTATTTATTTTTGTTTATTTTTAGTATGTTTGTATTATTTATTATTAGAATATATATATTTTTTATTATGTTATTTTTTCATGAATATTATTCTTAAAAACTTGTATGTGTTAAATAAACTACTAAATATTAATAATTTATTTATTCATTAATTTATACATTTTCTTTTCGGCTTAGTCTCTTTATTAATCTGGGGTCGCCAAAGCGGAATGAACCGCCAACTTATTCAGCAAGTTTTTACGCAGCGGATGCCCTTCCAGCTGCAACCCATGCCTGGGAAACATCCACACACACACTCATTCACACTAATACACTACAGACAATTAAGTCTACCTAATTAACCTGTACTGCATGTCTTTGGACTGTGGGGGAGACAGGAGCACCCGGAGGAAACCCACGCGAACACAGGGAGAATATGCAAACTCCAAACAGAAACGCCAACTGACCCAGCAGAGGCTCGAACCAGCAACCTTCTTGCTGTGAGGCGACAGCACTACCTACTGCGCCACTGCGTCGCCCATAATTTATTTAATAATTACATTTTAAATCATATTTAATTTTTTTGTTTATTATTTATTATGTTTTTATCATTTATTATTAGGATTTATATATTTATTTATTTATTTTTATTAATATTATTCTTGAAAACTTGCTTGTGTTAAAAAATAAAATAAATAAATAAATATATTAATAATTTACTTAATAATTAAATGTTATTTAATATTTACATTTATTTTGCTTATTATTTAGTATGTTTTTATTGTTTATTATTAGGATTTGTATATTTATTTAATATTTTATTTTTTATTAATATTATTCTAAAAAATTGTATGTGTTAAACAACTACATATATTAATAATTGAGTTAATATTATGATATGATTTATTTATATGTATTTAGTTTTTGTTATTTATTTATTTATTTATTTATTTATTATAATTTATTTATTTATTATATATTTTAATCTGAAACAAAACATAAGAAAAAGATCCCTGCATTTTCATTCATGAGTGAATTATGCTTTGAATTATGCAATGCGTATTCACAGCTTATGATTACACCATTACACCATAAGCTACATTTCCTAATCAGACTCTAAAAAGCAAGTATCTCTGATGAAAATGAACTTAACACAATGGCAACATTCTCACAATCACAATGAGAAAGCAAATATAGCAGAACAAATACTTCTACCTTCCACACGGTGTCTAAATGAAAAGCGTTTCAGAGCAATCATGGCATTCAGACATGATGAGATCTGCTCATTCCCTTCTAATCACTCCATTTCTGCTCTAATATTCCCCGCTAATAGTTACACGCTAAAATGATCTGTTAAAATGCGTGCTGCCGGTAATTGAAGGGCTTCGGGTTTGAAGGGTCTCATTTGGTAAATTTGGAAAATGTGCGCAGATTGATGGACGGAAAGGCCGCGGTGGGCTTGCTGTTAATGGACTGATTTGGAGACGAGCCTGAACCCGCCGCCTGCCACCCTTATGGAGGACATCTGTGCCAAAAGATTACACCAAATTAACAGAGATGTCACTGGATGGCATCTCCCATCTTCCCGAAGTCGCACGACCTTATAATTACAGCAAACGTTTAAAAGAATAAAAGGGACAAACAGTGATGTTCTGATGTTCAGACACCTTTTAACTCAACTGAGGACTGTAGAAATGGAGGTTATTAAAGTAAAAACACAATGTTCTGACAGGCAGTGACTTTTTAAACAGTGTTTACTAAGGCAAGCATAATCATTACTATTGCAAATGGTTTCAGAACCTTCATAAAGTTCCGTAAAAGTTGTGTAAATGTTTGCATGTCTATTCTTGTTTATGTAAAGCACTTTGAATTATCATTGTGTATGAAATGCTCTATATAAATAAACTTGCCCTAACAGAACATTATTATAATGTTAGAGGAATGTTCTAACAAAGTTTTATTAATTAAAACAAGGCGAGATGGTGGCTCAGTGGTTATTACTGTTGCCTCGCAGCAAGAATGTTGCTGATTCGAGTCCCGGTTGGGTCAGTTGGCATTTCTGTGTGGAGTTTGCATTTTTTTCCCCAGTGTTGGCGTGAGTTTCCTCCGGTTGCTCTGGTTTCCCCCCACAGTCCAAAGACATGCGCTATAGATGAATTGAATAAACTAAATTGGCCATAGGGTATGAGTGCATGTGTGAGTGTTTATGGGTGCTTCCCAGTACTGGGTTGTGGCTGCATAAAACCATCTGCTGCATAAAGCATATGCCGGAATAGTTGGTAGTTCATTCCGCCGTGGTGATCCCTTGATATATAAGGAATTTAACTAAAGGAAAATGAATGAATGAACGAATGAATCAATGAACATAAAACAATCAAGTTGTGCCAAAAAACTCAAGTATAATTAATTGAGCAGTTTGAATTTGAAGAGGCAGCAAAAAAATGTAGCTTTTTTTAAATTTAAACAATATTACTCTAATTTGGACCCCCCCCCCCCCCCAAATGTAAATAAATAAAATAAAAATAAAAAATAAAAAATAAAAAATAAATAAATAAATAAATAAATAAATAAATAAATAAAATAAAATAAAATAAAATTAAATTAAATTAAATTAAATTAAATTAAATTAAATTAAATTAAATTAAATTAAATTAACATCAAACTTTCTAAAAATATACATAGATTTTTTTGGGGGGGAATGTCTCAACACATATCGATAAGAGTGACTTAATTGTTTTTTCAAATTTATAGGGCAGCTATTTTACCTCTCTTTCAAAATTTAAGAGCTCCTATTATGCATTAAAACAGTCCAATTTTGGTTTTGGAGGTCTCCAACAACAGTCTGATATGCATGCAAGGTCAAAAAACACTTTCATTGTCTTATGAATTTATTTTTACCTAATTATCCCAACGACTCCCATATGATACATTTAGCGATTCATTTGTTCCCAAACCCCTTTTTAGCGCAATGCTAATCTGCGCTGATTGGTCTGATGACCCAGTCTGTTGTTATTGGTCGACTGCTTTCAGCGTGAGAAATGCCCATTGTGGCTTATCAGCATTGTTAAAGTAGTCAGAGTGCAGAGTGTATGTGTGAGCCCAGTGCAGGAGTGCAGTAAAGCAGTGCACTAGCATATTGCTCTTTTCTTAACCATGACAAACATTCACTATTAATTCAAACAGTGGCGAAAGCCGAACAACTAAATATAGTAATAATTAATTTAACAATTAAATATTAGTTTAAATTATATATATTAAATATATTAAATTAAATACATATTTAAATTTATATATTGATTTTTTGTTTAATATTTCATGTTTTTAATAATTTATTACTATGACTTATATATTCTTTTATTTTTTTTTATCATTATTATTCCTAAAAAAGGGAAAACCACACTCCTACATCACATTGTGATGGGCTTCAAAATGGGAGGGATTTGGATCCTATTTTAAGTTCAGGAAATTTTAATTGTGTTTAATTGTGATTGTGTTTAAATTACCTCAATATGACTGTGGACACACTTTACCTACACCTACAGTCCTGTCCAAACAGCTTACAAAAGAGGATTTCCATCAAAGGTGCCCTTTAATTGAATTGAACATGCTCCAGTGGGCAAAACTCAGCTCATCGCACAGAGACACAACACCACGGGGGTCTGAGAAATGAGGACTAAACGAGAAAAATGAACACGGTGGAGAGCAGGAGGTTCATGCTGGTTGTACTTTGGCATTGAAGCTCGGCCATTACTTAGAGAAAGAAATAAAAAAGCACACACAACAGATCTGCCTTCACATGCTGAACAACTACAGTTCTGCCAATAATCAAGCAGGTTAAGTGAGGTATTTAAAAAAACACACACACACCAACCAATCTGACAGCTGGACAAACTGAAAACAAGTCAAGCTATTGTCAGCTATATTGCTAGCCACAAGAAATGAAATGTAAAATGTAAACGTAAACTATGCTAATGCTTGAAGAACCTTGAATTATGCATGAATAATTACTCGTAAATGTGGCATTTTATTAATAATTTTATTTTGTATTCCTATCATTTTTATTCGTGCAAAAATAAAAGAAATAATAAAATCACAATTCATGCATCAAATTATAAAGTTGATTTAAATATAAATATAGAAATCAGTTAATGTGGAGGAAATGTAAGTAAAACGCTTGAACAAAGTTAGTAAAATAGCAATAATAATAATAATAATAATAATAAGAAGAAGAAGAATAAGAAGAAGAAGAAGAAGAAGAAGAAGATGATGATGATGATGATGATGATGATGAAGAAGAAGAAGGAGAAGAAGTAGTTTAATATAAACATATTGTACCAAATAATGCATAAAACATAAAAATATAATATAGAAATTTGCAATTAAGGTAAGCAAAACAAAATAATAGCATTTATTATTCTTGAGGTTCCAAATGACATTAAAATGTTCAATAATAATAATAATAAAAATAATAATAATACATTAGATGCTTATTATTATTCATAATAATAATTTCTAATAATAAATTAACATTTAATAATAGTAATAATAATAATAACAATAACAATAATAATAATACATTAGATGTGTAATAATAATAATAATAATAATAATAATAAATCGAACATAAATTATAGTAATAATAATAATAATAATAATAATACATTAGATGTTTAATAATAATAATAATAATAATAATAATAATAATAATAATAATAATAAATTGAACATTTAATTATAGTAATAATAACAACAACAATAATAATAATAATAATAATACATTAGATGTTAAATAATAATAATAATAATAATAATAATAATAATAATAGTAGTAGTAGTAGTAGTAGTAGTAGTAGTAGTAAATTAGAAATTTGCAATCAAAATAAGCAAAACAAAATTATAGCAATTATTACTCTGGATTTTTTAAATAGCATTAAAATGTTCAATAATTCAGTAATTTTAACTTTTTTTTTTTTGTTTCAGTTTTACCAGTGACAGCTTTTCTTTCTTCAATATGATGGTACCAACAATCTTAGTCTTAGTTCTTCAAGTATTTCAAAATCTATTATTTGCTCAGGGGGACTTTGGTACTGTACTGTGTACTGTGTACAATTGTATTTTTTTACAATATGCAATGAAAGCATTTATTATTTATGTTACATAGTATTATTAATTTAAATTGTAAATTACTGTAATAATCTTTTTATATTTTAATTAAAATAAAATTATATTTTAATGAAATAAAAAATGTAAATCAAATAAAATAACTGTAAATAAATGTAAAAAAAAAATAACAATGAGAATTAAATAAAAAATAAATTAAAAAACAACTGCATCCTTAATGTGTTACTGAAATTAACATTACTAAACGGTAATTACATTAATTAATATTACCGAAAAATAAACAATAGAGCTATATTATTTATAATTATTTAATAAAAAATTATTTACAGTTTTTGTTTTATATTGTTTCAAAATTATTAAAATAACATTTATTAATATTAATAAATAAAAAATAATTAAATTTAATTAAACAAAGTAAATAAATGTAAATAAATGAAATTGTTAATGCAAAAAACATAATTTAAAAAAGTTGAATTAAAACATTTGCATTCATAGTGAATAAAAGTGATCCTTTTCCTAAAAAAACGACTAAAGACCCTAATATTTTTATCTCACAAATTTCAGACTATTGCTATCATGATAATGTCCCAACCAAATACAATAACACTCTAGTGTCAAGATAAAAAAAAAATACACTAGAGTGTCAAATTTAAATAATTTTTATTTAATTTTGAAAAAAATATTTATTTAAAATATAGCTTGGACATAATTTTATACTATTTATCTATAATATGTAATTATAATGTTTGTTTTTATCATACATACCCATATAGTACATCAATCATATTCCTGCAGGAAATCACTGTAAATAAAATAAATAAAAAATATAAGAAAAGGAAATAAATGAAATAAAAGAAAATAAATATTGCATCCTCAGTGTTTAAAAAGTGATCTTTCTCCTTCAACAAAACTTACAGTCCCCAATCTTCTGATTTGTAGAATGTGTGCCATTGATTTAGATAAATATACTTACAAATCCCTGTAAAAGCACAATTTAAATTTCATCCTAAAATACCTCACACATTTTAAAGTATTGCAATCATGATTATGTCCCAACCAAAACAAAACAACACTGTCAGATTTAAATCTGTGTCAGGGTCTGATTTAAACTAGCGTAAATGTAGAAACAAATTGTTTATTTAAATATTAAGGTCATTTATTTAGGTTATTTATTCATTCATTTATTTGTTTTCTTTTCGGCTTAGTCCCTTTATTAATCTTGGGTCGCAACAACGGAATAACCCGCCAACTTATCCAGCATATGTTTTACGCAGTGGATGCCCTTCCTGCTGCAACCCATCTCTGGGAATTATTTATTAATTTATTTATTTATATATTTTTTGTTTGTTTGTTTTTTTGTTGATTTATTAAAAAAATACTTTTAATATATGTAAATATAATTTTATTATATTTATTTATTTATAATATATAACAATAGCTTTTATATTTTTATAATACATTATGTCATTCAAGTTTCTGCAGGACATTACTGTAAATAGAATAAAATAAATTAAAACAAAAAATTAAATTAAATTAAATTAAATTAAATTAAATTAAATTAAATTAAATTAAATTAAATTAAATTAAATTAAATTAAATTAAATTAAATTAAATTAAATAAATAAGAAAACAAATCCTTAGTGTATAAAACTGATCCTTTTCCTTTAAGATCAATTACAGACCCCGGCACACTCTTTAGATAAACATACTTACAGATCCATGTAAAGGCACCATGCAAATATCATCATAAAATACCTCACAATTTTTTTTTTTTTTTTTTTGATATCATGACAATGTCCCAACCAAAAAAACCAAAACAAAAAACAAAACAAAAACATACACTCACTCCACCATCAGATTTCTCAGCAGGCAGAAGCAGATTTCTCTGAACGTATACAGCTGTTTCTGCCACTCTGACTCTTTCCCTCTTTGCACATTTTGACAGATGTCATAACTGTTACTGCAAAATCTACAGCACAGTCTGAACTGGCCCTTCACAACCCAGAGGAAAAACAGATCTGTGTTTATAAATGTGTATATATCATTCCTCAACATCTCTGATAGCACAATTTAAAAACAAGAGACAATAAAACTCTCTTGAGTCCTCGCTTTGTCTTTCTACCAGCGAGAGAGACGAAAAAAAGAAACATTTCAGGCAGAATATCAAAAGAACAAAATCCAAATTGCCTTGAAATTGGATTCATTGGTGCTGCTCGGGCTGAAAACACACTAATAAGACGCAAAATCACAGAGGAACGTGCTGAAGTGCCCGTGTTGAGACGCTTTCCATTTCCTTTCAATTTAGTTATATTTCCTAATCTTTACACATTTACTGGGTGAATGTCACAAAAACATGTGCAGATCATATTTCAGTATGATAACAGCGGAAGAAATTACAGTTATTTCTCAAAGAAATGCAAGCCTGTTAATATCAGAGAAGAGTTTTTTGTGATTCTCATAATTAATCAAGTAAACCATGAAGAAATGTAATTTTCATAACCATGAGTGCATTTTTTTGCTTTAATATTTGTGTGATTTTCATTCACATTACTCAAAAGTAATGTTTTTCTCTTTCTGTAAAAGAATAACAACTATAATAGGTGCATTTTACTGGTACAGATATAACAGAGGGATGTATTGCATTTAGTATTACACACATAATCAAATGTACGCACACATATGTAGTAAGTAAGGTGTATTTAAATAGCGCATTTATTGTCATACACCCAAAGCGCATCACAATCATGAGAGGGAGGTCTCCCCACTCCACCACTAGTGTGCAGCATCCACTTGAAGGATGTGACGGCAGCCATCGGGACATTAACGCCAGTGCGCTCACTACACACCAGCTATAGATGGACAGATGGTGATAAAGCCAATGGGTGGGGATGATTGGGAGGCCATGATGGGTAAAGGCCGATGGAGGGAGTTACACCACTACTCTTTACGAGAAATGCAATGGGATTTTTATTGACCACACAGAGTCGGGACCTCGGTTTAACGTCTCATATGAAATACGGCGCTCACTGACACTACAGTGTCCCCTTCACTATACTGGGGCATTATGACTCACAGACTCACGCAGGTTGAGCGCCCCCTGCTAGCCTCACTAATACCACGTTTAATAATCATAATCATCTACTAAATTTTATCCTATTGTGTGCATGTGTGTTTTATAATATTCAGCATAAATATATATTAATCAGTAATATTTATTGACAACTGACAATATTTTTTTTTTTTTTATAAATTTGATTATATATTTTTTTGCCATTAAAGAGCAATATTTCCCTAATCGTGATGGATAAAAAACGAATATTAAAAATTACATCCTATATTTATTAAAAAAACAAAAAACAAACAAACAAACAAACAAATAAATGAATGATTTAAAATAAAAATAAATAAATAGAAAAATAAACAAACAAACATAAATAAATAAATAAATAAATAAATAAATAAATAAATGAACAAAAAAGATAAATTAATGAATGAATAAATAAATAATCATTGTTAAAGAATCATTAAAAGTAGTTTTTAATATTTACTTATTTATTTAATAACAATTTAGCATAATTGCTGTCACACAAATTCAATTAAATGGTAAAAATAATAAACTTATTTAATTTACAAACAAACAAATAAATAAATAAAATAAATATTTAATATATAATTCATGTAATTAAATAAATAAAGATCTCAATTTTCTTATTTTTACTTTAGCTGTGAAATATATATTTTGTTTGTTTTTATATTTATTTGCATTGTTTAAAAACAATTTAGCATTAGTTACAAATTCAAAACAATTCAAATCAGCTAAGAAACAATGAACCCATACATTTATAAATAAATAAAAAGACAGAAATAAACAATGAAATGAAATAAAATTTTACATAATTTTTTTCACGTTTTGTAATTTTGCTGTAAAATAACACCCTGACATGATGTTGACACACCTCAGCATCCCAGTGCTTCATAAATAACAGTAACCTGGACTGAAACAATAAATGCTGCCACTATGATTTGAGGAAATCACCTTCCCCAAGGATTTTGCTCTTATGTTCCTCCTGCCACAGAACAGTGTTACACTCTCATCTACATTCATCATCTACACACACACACACGCACACACACACACACACACTGTTCCAGAACACAGCAAACCATCAGTTACTGCAATTTAATAAGATCCCCCGTGTGTGTGTGTGTGTGTGTGTGTGCGTGTTTGCGTGTGCGTTTGTTTGTTTGACTGTGTGCATGAGTATGTGTTTGCATGTGTGCGTATGTGTGTGTGTGCATGCTTGTGTATGTACATGTGTGCGTGTGTAAGTGTGTGTGTGTGCGTGAGTTTGCTTGTGTGTGTTTCTGAGACTGTGTGTGAGTATGTGTGTGCATGCGTGTGTTCATTCGTTAGTGTGTGCATGTGTTTGTGAATGTGTGCATGTATGAGTGTGTGTGTGTACGCATCTAAGAGTGTGTGAGAGTAATTTTTGTAAGCGTGCTTGTGTGTTAGCGTGAGTGCGTGTACATTATGTGTGACTTTGTGTGTGTGTGTGTGCCTGCGGTTGCATGAGTGAGTGTGTTTGCGAGAGTGTGTTTGCTTGTGTATGTGCATGTGTATGTGTATGTGTGTGTGTGTGTGTGTGTGTGTGTGCATTAGTGTGTGTGCAAGTGTGCATGTGTTTGAGTATGTGCTTGCATGTGTGCATGCCTCCATGAGTGTGCGTATGCAAGTGTGAGTGTGTACCTGTTGGAGGGTGTAGAGAAGACCCCCAGGATGACGTCTCTGCCCTGCATGCGTATGATGGGGCTGGTGGACTGCAGCAGGTTGAAGTAGAAGTGTGAGTCTCCAGGGATGGAGCAGTTCAGACGGGCCTTCAGAAACGATGTCCACTGCCGCTCTAACACTCGCTGAGAGCCGCCCAGATCTCCTTTACACACACGCGCCACACGAGACACCATCACCTGAAACACACACAAAGGGCCAGATTAACATTAGGGATAAGTTTGTTTTTCCAAGACAGTCCCTTATTTTTCTACCCAGAGTGCGAATTACAGGGGGGTTTGAGGGGATCGATTCCCCCAAATTATCACTTGATCCCCCATCTGATCTTAAAAGGGTCACAAAACACCACAAACACCATTTTTTTTGAGATGATGGACATACACTACCGGTCAAAAGTTAGTAAAAGTTAGTAGTATTTATAGTAGTAGTAGTAGTAGTTAGTAGTATTTTTAAATGCTTTAAAATAAGGTTCTCCTGCTTATCAATTTATTAAATCAAAAATAAAGTACAAACTGTAAAATGTAAAAATTTTATTGCACTATAAAAGAATTATTTAAAAGTAGATTATCATTTAATTTAATCATTTATTCCAGTGATTTTGATGAGGAATTTTCAGCTTCAGAAGAAGAAGAAGAAGTAGACTTGTTGAGCGATGATGTTAATAATTAACATAATAGATCCTATAATAGGGCTAGGCAGAATAGCACTATCTACAGTACTTGTTTTGTTGTTAAACTAAATAAAAATCGACATTATCGATGCTGTAAAAGCACCTTATAAAACTGAAAACAGCCACATCAATCTTTCGCTGAAAGATTTCAGCGGCTGAACAACACTTCTGTGCATATAACCCATTCATAATACTACAAAATCTACATCAGCTCTACGTGACTAAATTAGTTTTAAAACAGAGCATTACCTGTCTAAAAGAAATACTTCAGCCGTGGTGTCGTTCTCCCTCCATCGTGCCAAACGAACTTCAATATTGATTCAGGATTTTAAAAGTTTTGATTCAGCTTTTGCTTTTACCGCTGTCACTCTCTCATGTGCACTTGGAAATGGCGGACCAGTCTGTGTGAACGGTAAAAATCTGCATTTGCTGACAGACAGTTTGAGCTACTTATCAGAATTATGGGAATTATCGGCCCGACAAATTTTAACTGGATGAACATCTTATGCCTTACACAGAATATAAAAATACATATAAACACATTTAGATCATTTACTTTAATCATTACTATCAGAAAGATAGCCTAAAGAGACTTTCAACTAGCACAACAAAACATGTTTCTGAAGACAATCACCTACTGCACCAATATTATTAGCCCCAAGACAATATTATTAGCCCAAAGATAAAACACATCAGTTATTAGAAAGTTCAGTTATTAATCATTTATTATTGGGCGATATTTATGATGATAAAGGCCTAAAATAATTTCAACACATTAAGGACTGTTTTGGTTTAGCAGGAGCATTAGATCTGCGATTTGTGCACATGGCATTCCCTGGGATGCACAATTCCCTGTACATCCTTTGCGGAAGATAAATACACCCAATATTACATCTGTTGCTTCTGCTTCACTTATATATGCCTCTCTTCTTAAAAACTCTTACAAACCATTATCCATTACTACTATTTGATCTAAGGACATCAGTGGAGATGTAGAATCTTTATTTTCTGACCAAACCCGGGACACTATTTCATCCTCAAAAAATCTGAATCATCAAAAGATACATTGGAAACTATTGCATAGACTCTATTTATCCCCTGTAAAATTATTTTATTTGCATTTATCACCTTCCCCAGATTGCAATTTATGCTCACAGAGGACAGTTGGCACTTATTTACATTATTATTAGGAATGTCCTGCACTTCATTCTTTTTGGTCTCAGTCGGCTCATGAAACTTAATTTTTGTTAGGTGTTATGTGGGTCTGTGTTTTATTTAATTCATATATTTATTTGTTGCTGGTTTGCGCTTGAGTTACAGGTGGAGTTTTTCTACCCGGCTGTCATGGATTGGATGACGCCTGTGATGTCACTGGGGATTCCCGCTGACAGCAATGACGACTCAGTCTCTCGCTCTCCCTCAGCTCGGTGGTGGCTTGTGCACAGGTGATCTGGCTATCAGTGCTCCGCATGCCAGGCGATCCATCTACATGCCGCTCTCTTTAGTGTTTTGTTCTTGTTAACCTTTTTGTTCTTGATGTGTTAACTAGTTTGTTTATTTTGATACTTTGTTTTCGTAGCAGGTAGTGGATTATTTTTCATAGTCACATTTTGTTATTTATTTAGTTTAGCAAAGGAAAGCAGGGGCCCGGAAGACTCACCTGTTTTTTATTCCTTTCACATGAGTTGTAGGTAAGATCTGTCCATTTTCAAACAGTGATAGTCAGAGACCTGTTTTCCTTAGCTGCCCAACCTGTCTACTTAATTCTTTTTTTTTATGTTTTGTCTCTTTTGGAAATATATGATTTATGAAAATTAAAGAGTATTGATGGGACGTCAAATTCCTAATTCAAGCTTCTGTTTCTTTTCATATGTTCGGCTAAAGCCTTCTTTGTTGTTAATATTCGAGCCAGTTTTGGGCTGTAACATTAGGAAAAGATGTAGAACTGACTCCAGTATGCTTTTTCCTAAACAAATTTTTATAACATTTCACACTCAATGCAACAAAAGAACCAACCCGGGCTCATTGTGGAAACGTAGCCCCGCGGACATTTCTGCAGACCGCGATTTACGTCCCGGGAGGTACGTATTCAAGCGTTTTTTGTTTTCGCGGATCCGCGAGCGCGCGCCGTTCGTGCCTGCGCCATTCTTGCGTGAAAAGCCGCCGGATCGGCCGACTCGGCCGCCCTCCTCTTCCTCCTCCTCCTCCTTCCCTAAACCCGAGTGACGGTTCGCAAAAGCAGTCCAGAAAAAAAAAAAAAAAAAGCAAAAGCCCTCGTCTTCGATTTCGACCGCGTTTTCGGATCCCGCCGCGTTCTCGCCCTTATTTTTCGGATTCCGTTTTTCGTCTAACCTGATTTCCAGAACCTGCTCTTCCCCGGACTCGATCCCGGTTGTCGTCCACCGACACAACGCTGTGAGCTAAGCGGACAAACTGATTGCATCGGGAAAGCTGTCGGCCGGCAAGCGCGTAGAGGAGGGGCGGAGCGGCGCCACACCGCCCCGCAGCATTCGCTCGAAAAAAACTAAACGCGGCCTTTACGTACCTCCGGCCACGTAAATCGCGGTCTCCAGAAACGTCCGCGGGGCTACGTTTCCAGAATGAGCTTGGGTTGAAAAGAACTTACTCTGAGCTGCAATCACAGCTGCTAAGAAAATGTTGATCTGTCGCTGGATCCCTCCTCATATTATGAGTAAACATCAATGGGGCCTATCTTTGCTGGACATTATTTGTATGGAACTTTCAACATTGCGCATACATGGAGCTCAGTCAAAAACTGTTAAGTCCTGGAATTTAGCTTTTGATATTGTCAAATCCTTTGATTCTTCCTTCTTATGTACAGCTTTTCTGTTTATTTGTACTTTATCTCATAATGTAATAGTAATTTCTTTGTACTTACCTAAATTTTACTCTGTATTTGGCTTTACATTATTCTTTTTTATTTATTTTATTTATTTATTAAGAATTTTATTTTATTTATTTGTTAAGAAATGTGTTGAAATAAAAAAAATCTTCTTTTCCTTAAACAGAAATTGGGGAAAAATATACAAGGGGGCTAATAATTCTAATTTCAATCGTATATATATAATATGTTTTGCTGTCACAAATTTTAAAAAGAAGCAAGGTGTTTGAAATTAAAATAATGTTTCACAGTTCTTACTACATTATTCATCTAATAAAAGCAACATTGGTGGCCATAAAATACTCTAAACCTAAAAACAAAGTCTAAAATCTGTCAAACACTTTTTTTACCTTCTCCAGGTAGTTGAACTCCATGGCCATTTCACGGAAGAAAAAGTAGATATGTGGTCCCCATTCAACGGCACTCACAAAATAAGGCTCTGCGAGAAACACACATATACACACAAAAACAGGCTTTAATTTTACTCTCCAAGAGCTTCCTATGGAGAAACTGCAGCTCAAATAAGCAAACACTCATCAGTCATTATAAAGACATTTCATCTGAACAAACAACATATGCACAGTCCCAGAGGGAGGCGAGCCAGAGAAAGAGATAACTCAATGTGAGATGGTCCTCATAAAACATGCATGTCCTCTTAAATAAAGGAAAGAAAGAGACGAGAGGACATTCAGGGGTCCTGGCCTCGCTCTCCTTCAGCAGAAAGTGCTTTATAAAGCAGCCGCAGGTCTTTTGTGGCTCAGACCGGCATGTCGTTCTCGCTCCTTCAATGATTCGCTCATGGAAATATTCATCTGGTAGCTCTACGGCATTTAACGTTCAAACAGAGAGCTGGAAATAATACACACACATCCAGCAATTCTCTTTTGAATGAAGTAAAAGTGAGCTGCGTGCAGTTTCCAGTGGTTACGAGCTCCTGGATATTTGTGAAAAACAACTTGAATGCCCCAGAAATAATTAACTTATTTAATTTATAAATAAATAAATAGATAATGAAATAAATAAACAAATAGAAAGACAAGTAAATAAAAAATGTAATAAAATAAATAAATAAATAAATAGACAGGCATAAATGAATAAATAAATAAATAAATAAATAAATACATTTAAAATAAAGAGTCGGACAGACAAAAATAAATACAAATAAAAAATAACATAAATTAATAAACAGACAAGCATAAACAAATAAACAAACAAACAAACAAACAAAAAACAAACAAAAACAGACAGGCATATATAAATAAAACAATAAATAGACAGACCGGCATTAATAAAAAAATAATAAAATAAATAAATAAATAAATAAATAAATAGACAGACATAAACAAACAAATAAATAAATGAATAGAAAGACTGGAGTAAATAAATAAATAAATTGACATATTACAAAAAATAAATAAATAAAAACATGAAAAATAAATAAATAAACAAACAGACAGGCTTGAATAAATAAATAAAAACAATAAATAGATAGGCATAAATAAATAAATAAACAGGTATAAATAAATAAATAAATAAATAAATAAATAAATAAATAAATAAATAAATAAATAAATAAATGAATGAACAAAAAGAGAGAGCTTTTATTTAGAATTGTATCATTTGCAAATATTTAGGCTTTAATGTGTTTCATGTTTATCATGTTTATGACAGATTTATGACAAGTTTTGCTGTCTTGGTTATGTCAAGTTGTCATGACAAAGACAAAAACAGCTTGTGATGTATTTGTTTATTTCAAGTTGTCATAACAAACAATGTCATCTTTGCGTTTAAAATGTCATAACTGAGCAAATGACACTTAATGACAGTTGTTATAAGCATGCATAAAATCTCATTCACGTGTGTCATGCCTCAAGAACACCCCTTCAACTAAAGGGTTACCAAAGATTCAAATGAGGGCCAAGTCAAGCTTATTTTATTTAGAGCAAATATGCGCATCACGACGCATGAACTGTCAAACGACCTAAATTATTTCTTTGAAGATGTTTGAGGAAATAAGATGATCACATCGGCGCGCCGCCCTGCAATCTACCTGTCAGCCTGAAGTGTGCTTTCCTTTGTGGATTTTAAAATAGTTTAGAGGAAGCACATTCACCGCACTGAATTCTGAGTGAGATTTCACACCAGACATGCCGAGAGCGCTAACAAAACCAAATGGGATTTTTTTTATTCCTTTTTTTTTTCTACACAAGTTGTTTTTCACAAATATCCAAGAGCTCGTAACCACTGGAAACTGCACGCAGCTTACTTTTGCTTCATTCAGAAGAGAATTGCTGGACGTGTGTGTATTATTTCCAGCTCTCTGTTTGAATTTTGTATGCCGGAGAGCTACCAGATGAATATGAGAGAATCTTTTTTTTTTTCTGTCTGTCATTTATTTCAGTTTTTTTTTTATGAATTAAATAAGTTAATTATAAGCAATTTAATTTGATTTGTGAGACAGCAAATATGCTGAATTATTATTTAAAAAATGCAAATAAATAAATAGATAAATATTAAAAACAAAAATAAAACAAAACATCAGTGTTCATAGCTAAATTCCATAGCAATTTCATAAAAATTTCATAGCAATTGCATAGCAAAATTAAAAAAGGAAAATAAAATCTTTATTTATTTATTTATATAATTCCATGGCTTATTGTTCAATGAGTTATGTATTTTGGTGAGCCACATGATGCTTCATACTCCATTAAAATCCATTTAGTGCTCAAGAAATATAAATAAAGATAAAATCTGTTGATAGATTATTACCATTTATATCATTTAACCCTCAGACAATGTTGCAGTTTAAATAATTGGTTTCTATGTACACTTTTAAAATTATTTTAAATGATTTGGAGTTAAAAACATTGGCCTGTAGATGTTTGAGTAGTTTTTAATTGTCCTTGTATGTGTGTGTTGGTGAATGAATGATGTTACCTGTTATTTGTGTATGTTTGTTTGTTTATTTGCCGGTTAAACCCTTGTGACATGTATATTGTCTAATCTTGGCCAGGACGCTCTTGTAAAGATATTTTTAATCTTAATGTGCTTTTTCCTGGTAAAATAAAGGTTATAATAATAATAATAATAATAATAATAATAATAATAATAATAATAATAATAAAAATAATAATAATAATAATAATAATGGCGATGCAGTGGCGCAGTAGGTAGTGCTGTCGCCTCACAGCAAGAAGGTCGCTGGGTCGCTGGTTCGAGCCTCGGCTCAGTTGGCATTTCTGTGTGGAGTTTGCATGTTCTCCCTGCGTTCGTGTGGGTTTCCTCCGGGTGCTCCTGTTTCCTCCACAGTCCAAAGACATGCGGTACAGGTGAATTGGCTAAATTAAGTAAGCTAAATTGTCCGTAGTGTATGAGTGTGTGTGTGAATGAGTGTGTGTGGATGTTTTCCAGAGATGGGTTGCGGCTGGAAGGGCATCTGCTGCATAAAAATGTGCTGGATAAGTTGGCGGTTCATTCCGCTGTGGCGACCCCGGATTAATAAAGGGACTAAGCCGACAAGAAAATGAATTAATAATAATAATAATAATAATAAATTTTTTACATTTTATTAAATCATTATTAACACTTAGTGGTACACTATCAAAATAATTGATTTAAAACAGAATTGTTGTTATTGTACTACAGACATGCTCCTAGTAAGTAGTTATTTCTTAAGAGCAATCACTATCTGTTCATTAGCTACTACAGCAGGGGAGTTCTCGAGATCTACGTGTACTCAAACTCCCCTTTCGCCCTGCAACAGGAGGGAACCCCAGCCTCGAGGATCTTATGAGATCAGGGCTCTCTCACAGGACAGCATGCCAAACATGCTTTATAATCAATCATTAGCCAAGTGTAAATTCTTGAAATATCTTTAATGACAATGATCAATCAGTAAAAGTATATTTATATAAAAATGCCGGCCCCAAAACTTTTAAATAGTTGAATAGTGCAGTGGTTCTCAAACTGTGGTACGTGTACCACTAGTGGTACGTGGGCTGCCTTCTAGTGGTACGCAGAATAATCCAATATGTCATATGTACATGCAACATATATTTCAAAACTTATCAAAAATGGTTTATATATGAATATGATGAAATATAGCCTATATTTATAAGAGCCAAGCAACATTTCCGTTTTCATGAACATGTCATGATACTACAGATTAACAATTTAGATTTAAGTACAGCAGTTTTTTTTTTTTTTACTTTTTAAGAACAGTAACCTACCATTTTTTACTTTTACAAGCTCATTTTAATTTAAACGTTGACATTTTATTTTGTTTGTTTGTTTGTTTTTTCACATATAAGCACAGAACAGTGTTAATGTTTAAACTATTTATAATGTTTAAAGTGGCTGATAAAATAAATACTCCTAATAATAGTAGTTAATCTGCCTGGTTTTTAAACTGTGCAGAGCTGTAGCTGCTTTGCTGGGCTTACTACGCTATTGTATTTCAATACTGCTCATTATGGTGGTACTTGGAGGCATAGTTTTTTCTGAGGTGGTACTCGATGAAAAAAAGTTTGAGAACCACTGTAATAGTGTATATTACTTTGGCAAATGAAAGCACTGGAAACCTCATTATAAGAGCATTAAGCATGATTCTTTTTATAAACGCAGTCAGAAATCATTATTTCTGTCCGCCACAAATTTCCAACAACATTCATTTAGTGTACACAGAAATAAATGAAGACCAAAACAGACAACATTAGGTATAACGACCTTTTTTACAGTCAAGCATTTGTAGTTATACAGTTAAAGACAGAAGTATTGCCCTCCCCCCTGTATAGTTTTTCCCCAATTGCCCTTTAACGCAGAGAAGTTATTTTCTTCAACACATTTCTAAACATAATAGTTTTTATAACTACTTTCTAATAAGCAATTTCGGTAACACTTTATAATAACTACACACTATGAATAATTTACTAAGCATTAGCATCTAGTGAAATCATTATCTGTTAAGCATTAACTCTACATTAATAAGCGTTAGTAAGCAGTTTAAAACTGCAGCTACAAATGCTCTATTCTTGGCTTGTAACCATATTTATAATGTGCGTAATAATTATTTTCCATACGTTCATGATTTATTTTTCATTACTAAATGAAGTATTGCATTATTTACACGGCAGTTGTATTTAAGAGTAGTTGTCGGTTTTTAAGATTGTTCAGAATGAGGTAATAAATGATTAATTAACTATTAAAATCAACATTTTTACATCTTATTATTCAGGCATATAGTAATGGTTACTATGTATGTTAAAAATGCTTTAGTAACTCTACTTCTTGCAGTTTTGCGACCTAATCCAAAGTGAGGACTATTTATGCTTTATAAATCCCTTACACATGACAATTAAAGGCTCCGTATCAAATGAACAATAATCATTGCAATCTTATCTAAAAAGTCAAATTACAGTAAAATTTAAACATTGATGAATGACAGGAGTGTCAAAATACAACATAAAATTGTACAAAACAACAAGTATATATTAATTTAACAATAAAAAAGGATGCAATGTTTAAACTATACAGTCATTTTATTTAAGATTAGGTTGCAAAGATTTATTTTTCAATTAAAGTACAGTTTCATTTGTGTATCTTCAAATGCAAAGGAATGAATAATGTCGTTTATGTCACTTTTTCATGTTTAGAATAGAACTGAGCCTTTAATTGTCATTTATAAGGGATTTATAAAGCATGAATAGTCCTCACTTTAGATTAGGTCACAAAACTGCATGAAGTTGAGGTAATAAAGCATTTATTAAAATACAAATTAACTATTAGTATATGCCTGAATATTAAGAATTGTAAATGTTAATTTGAATAGTTTATTAATCATTTACTAACTCATTCTGAATGATCTTTAAAAAAAAAACAACTAACTACAGTATGCTTTAATAACTGGTTTGTAAATAATGAAATACTAAATTAAGTAACGAAAAATAAATCATTAACTAAATATGAAATGACAATTATTAAGCACATTATAAATGTGTTTGTAAGTCAAGAATTCAGCATTTATAACTGCACTTTACTTACGCTTATTAATGTATAGTTAACGCTTAACAGAGAACGAATTCACTATTTGCTAATGCTTTATAAATGGTTCATAGTGTGTAGCTATTATAAAGTGTTACCACGATTTCTTTTCTCTTTGATACTCAGGTATTTTTCAAGACACTAGTATTCAGCTTAAAGTTCAATTTAAAGCCTTAACTGGGTTAATTAGGCAAGGTAGGGTAATTAGGCAAGTCATTGTATGAAGATGGTTCGTTCCATAGACAATCAAAAACACATATTGCTTAAAGGGGGTTAAAAATATTAACCTTAAAAGGCTTTAAAAAATTAAAAAAAACTGCTTTTATTCTAGCTGTAATACAACAAATAAGACTCTCTCCACAAGAAAAAATATTATAGGAAATATTGTGAAAACTTCCCTGCTCTGTTAAACATCATTCAGGTAATATTTGAAAAGGAAAATAAAAATTCACAGCAGGGCAAATAATGTTGACTTTAATTGTACATGTATGTGTAAAATTATTACCTCGGAACCACTTGGAGTCATGTTTGATGGTGCGCAGGGCAGGACTCTCTCCCAGACTGCGGTAGATCACAGCATCAATAGCCAAGAAGTCCGTCACTGTACCCGTGAACAAGCTGCCCTCTGGGGTCACAGGTCAGAGGTCAGAGGTCAATAACATTGACATTGTGCCATGATGATATATGTGCAAAGGATTTAAGTAAAAAGTGCTTGATCTTAAGCAAATTTAAGGCAAATTAAAATCTGATCTTTGAATGTCTCTGGATCACAGCTGTCTATTGAGGATGAGAGAGCTTCAGGATTTCATCTAAAATATTTACATTTGTGTTTTGATGATGAATGGAGGTTTATGAATGGAGAGTTGTTAATAGTAGATGGTTTTGGTCACACTTTACAATAAAGTTTCATTAGTTAATGTATTTGCTAACATGAACTAATGATAAACAACACTTGTACAGAATTAATTAATCATAGTTCAGAATTTACTGATGCATTATTAAAATCCAAATCCATGCACTGAGTCACGTAGACAATTTTATTACCATGGATTAAGATTAACAAAGTTGAATAAATACTGTAATTAATGTATTCTTTATTGTTTGTTCATGTAAGCAAATACATTATAATACAACCTTAATGTAAATGTAATGTTGAATTTGGGGTGAACTGACCCTTTAATTCCTTAATTTGCCAGTGGTAAAACCTGAAGGTTGTATTAAAGATATTTATTACTAGTGTAGTTAGGCAAGTTATTCAGTTTTTGTCCTTGTCCTTTAAATTTTTGGTCAGACTAAAAAAAAATGTCAAAGAAATGTTGGAAAATACATTTTTTCATTGGTTTGATGCATGTAACGCTGTAAAAAAACATATATATATATATATATATATATATATATATATATATATATATATATATATATATATATATATATATATATATATATATATATATATATATATATATATATATTAAACATTTCAGTTTCCCTCTAAAAACTGAAAGGGGTCTGGATGCCGACCTACTTGCAGTGCAATCTGAGCTGCATGCAATGCTTTTTAATAAGCTCACCTAACCCCACCCCTAACCCTACCCCTCACTGAGTGCATAGTGTCTGAGACAACACTGAGATATGCAGTCTCAGCTTGCATCATCAAGGCTGCATCCAGATACTATCAGAAAAACGTTTTGAATACCTAGAATTACTAGAGCTGTGGGTTTAAAACTTATCGACTTTGTTGGCATTTGATATGTCAAAAAAAAAATAAAAAAATAAAAAATAAAAAATTTGAGGCCATGACTCAAGCATGTTCAATGGTTGTAAAAAATAGTCACACTTGTTTTCTTTGAGTGAATTTTATTTATTTTTTTTTTTTACCAAATGAGGCTAATCTGCCATTTGATTTTGTTTTTGAATGGCACATACTCTATTCTACCTGGAAATACTACAATAAATAAAAAAATAACAAAAACAAAAAAATTCCACAAAAAAAGGATGGCAATCGCTGCATAAATATTAATTATTACCACAAAACCTTATAAATAATAAATGAAAAATAAAATAGAAAAACATATTAGTAGTCAAAAATAAATTTGATAGATTTTACTGAACAAAAATCAATGGGTACAAGTGTTCATTTCTTTATGACGATTATTTAGTAAGTGTGATTATTTAGCTTAATTGAAAAAAGTTAACAATCAGTAAAAAAAAAAAAATGAATCAAATGAAACAAATTACAAGCAGCAACCCAAATAAACAAAACAATGATTTTTGCTGATTAATGATAAAGAGATAAATCACCCGAAACTGAAATTTCTGTCGTCATTTACTCATCCAAAACTTGTTCCAAACCTTTTTAAGTTTCTTTCAACCCAGGCTCATTATTGATAAGTACCCCTATATACATTTATGGAGATCAAAATGCAAAATACATCCCAGGAGCTATGCTTTTTTAAAAATTTTTACAGTTTTTGTTTTTAACGAATCCACCAGGAGATGCTTTGTAGGCTTTTTGAGATCTCAAATATCTGTTGCGAGTGCCATTCACGCTTGCTCTTCTCGCATAAATACACCAGAGGCCACTGTCGACTGACTACAAACTGACTGACTGACTGACTGACTGACTGACTGACTGACTGACCGACCGACCGACCGAAAAAGCACCGATTGACCTGATCACCACCTACCAGGCCCGGATTAAGAACTCAGGGGCCCCTGGGCACATTATCTTGTAAGGCCCCCTACCTGGCCGCAGCCCTATAGTTTAATTTAAAAAATAAGAATAATATAATAATTTTTTAATAAAATGAATCTATAATTTGTTGCCCACATATTTAAATAAATGATATATAGTACATATGTATTTATAGTCTGCAAAAATTTAAATTATTTTTCAAAGCATTAAATAAAAATACTAATAAAACTACACATGTATATATATATATATATATATATATATATATATATATATATATATATATATATATATATATATATATATTACTATTATTATTTTTTTAAGGGTATTTTAGTGTATTGCTTTTACAAACTTATAAAGCATATTATTGCCATGGCATATAACGCACAATGCTTCTCCAATCCAGTTCTATGAATCTGAGTTCTATGAATCTGAGTCTTTCATAATACAAACACTAATTTACTGTCTCTCTCCTCCTCTCCCTGTATTTTATCTACTCTTCTCGTGATGAGGACTTGATTATAAACCTAAAAGTATCCAAAATCACAGACACTATACCTCTTCTCTCCCCTCTCTCTCCTCTTCTGGGCCTTTCTCTCTCTCTCTCTCTCTCTCTCTCTCTCTCTCTCTCTCTCCCTCTATCTCTTCTTTTCTGTCTGTCTCTCACACGATGAATCCAGTCCGCGCTGCGCTGCCGTTAGCCTCCTCCGCCTGGTTAATGCTAGCTACTCATCATTTAAAGTTAACGTCTTCTTCTGTACCCTCATTCTCCTGATCACGGGTCTGTTTAAAGAAGGTGTGTATGGAAAATGCCTCAATAAAGATGCCTCCTCTCCTCTTTCTCTCGCGTTTGCTAAATCCACTTGTCCACTCATTTTTAATCTATGACAGATATAACGTTACACTAAAGTCCGCTCAGTTTAGTGCGGGTTATTACAAAACTGACGTTTCCGCACTTGACCAATTACAGCATTCTGTTTAGTTAAAGAAAGAAAGGCAGTTTAAATATAATAATAATATTAATATGTGATCGCGATTTTTTTGCTCAGAGGAAATACAGTTGTCTGAGCAATAGAGTTTTTGAAGAAAGGGAGGCGCGGCAGGCGCCTATAATAAGGCTAAACATTATTAAATACCCACGAGACACTTGTGACTTTATATCACATTTGCATTATTTTTAAAAAATGTTTCTTTCCTGTTAAAAATAAATATATTTCCAATCTGATATGTAATGGGGAGAAAAAAAAGTAGCACGAGTTCAACTGATGGTGGATTCGAACCGATGTTATGATTAATCGCGTCAAAAGATGATGCCGTGTGCCTAACAAGGTGCGCCACAGCGGCTGTTTCATTTCACTGCTCTTTACTCATGTTGTCTCTATCAATCAGGCATCGATGGGCGTAAACCCTGAATAGCTTAGTCCAACTAGATGCGCTATTTGCAATTAGCCTAAAAAGACACTCCGAAATTGTCTTTTTTTCTCCCCCCTCGCAGGGGCCCCTAGTGCGCACGGGCCCCTGGGCCTGTGCCCATAAGGCCCATTGGTTAATCCGGCCCTGCCACCTACCCAAACCCAACCAATAGTGTTTTCAAAACAACCCAGTCTCATTTTGAAAACATAGTCCCATGTTTCTAGAGACTGCGAAATACATCCCGGGAGGTGCGTAATTCTGCAGTTTTTTGTTCTCGCATGTTCTTTCTGGAAAACTTCACCGGACTCAAACCCCTTCATTGCGTCAACTCCACTCTCTGCATTTCAAGTGTGCGAACATACATGGCAAGCTACAGGGCAAACTGGGTAACATTGGAAAAGCTGTCTACATAGAGGTACATAAGCGGTCAACTGGTAAGCGCAAAAAGAAACAGAAGCTGTCAGCACCTCTGCAGCATTTGTTTTAAAGATGAAATGCAGCCATATGTACCTCTGGCTACATAATTCACGCTCTCCAGAAATGTATACGGGGGTACGTTTTTACAATGAGCCTGTGTTAGTTTCTTTCTTCTGTTGCACACAAAAAAAGATGTTTTTAAAAATGTTTTAAAAAACAAACATTGACTTCCATATTATTGTTTTGTTGCTAATATGGATGCCAATGGAAGCTTTTTCCAACATTCTACAGAATATCTTCCTTTAATTTAAACAGAAGAAGGATAAACTTTTTATAAAAGTTTAGAACCACAACTTCTTTAATGACAGCAACAAATTTAGGCTGTTGTTACTTTAAGAGATGTCCACCTCAACGAGTTTACTTTCATTTTAGACTGAACAGACTGTGTTTTACAGTCCTGTTATATGACAGATATTTAGCCTATCCACTGAAGTGCAAGTAAATGTAATATCTGAAATGCTCAGCATGGAAATATCAATACTTTTGACAACGTTACAGCATCCACTGGGTGTACGGCTCTTATCATCTCAGACTGAATGGGATAAACATATAAATGCATTATGTGAATAATAGAGTCATTACATGGCCTGAAAGATGTGCTTTTACCTGCGAACAGAGCGACGTTTGCGTGTTTGGGATCATAAGGACATCGGGCCATTCCACTGATGGGCTCGCCAACCAATTCCAAAGTGTCTCTCTGAAACACACACAGATACACGGATATGACACTATCACAGAAGATGATAGCTGTTAGAAAGCACACATTTCTTCGAAGACATTCACAAGTGCTGCTATCATTTCTGCACCATTGCAACAACAGCAGAGAGGGCATGTGAGAGAGAATGTGTATGTGTGAGAGACATGGTCAACACAAATGTAACACAAACTCATGCAAACACAGAGTTTGCTCGGTTTTATGTGAAACCTAAGCTCTGTCGAACACATACGCATGTTAAAATATACTGTAAAAAGGAAATATTTAAAAAACGTGAAACTTTTTACTTTATTTGGTTTATTTAGGTACATTGATCTGTACAACCAGTTACCTTTATATGTGCACACACACACACACACGCACGCACACACCCACACCTCCCTGTCCCTGTCTGTTTCATCCCTTCTTCGTTTTCTCTCTTCTATTTATATGTAATTTGTGAACTCTTGCATAATAAAAAAACAAATAAATACATAAATAATATATAAATTATAAATAAATAAATAGATTAATAAACAAACAAACAAACAAACAAATAAACAAATAAACAAACAAACAAACAAACAAACAAACAAATAAATAAATAAATGAGTAAATAAATAAATAAATAAATAAATAAATAAATAAATAAATAAATAAATAAATAAATAAATAACAATGAATAAAAATTCACCTATAGCGCATGTCGTTGGACTGTGGGGGAAACTGGAGCACCCAGAGGAAACCCACGCCAACACAGGGAGAACATGCAAACTCCACACAGAAATACCAACTGACACAGACGGGGCTTGAACCAGTGACCTTCTTGCTGTAAGGTGATTGTGCTACCCACTGTGCCACCGTGCTGGCCCATTAAAAAAAATCATAAAATAAATAGACAATAAATAAATAAATATTTAAAAAATGTAAATATTAAATAAATAAATAACAAAATAAATATATAATAAACAAATAGATAAATAAATATATAATAAATAAATAAATAAAAAATATTCAATAAATAAATACTAAATAAATAAATAAATAAATAAATAATAAAATAAATAGATAATACATATATAAACAAATACTCAATAAATAAATACTCAATATATGAAAAATAAAATAAATAAATAAATAAATGATGTGAAATAAACAAGAAAATTTCAACAAAACTTAAATATTTTTTGTGACAAGTGACCTAAATCAGAAAATGTTATATTTAATACAGCTTGAAAATGAAAATGTTGCAAATTGAAATGAATATGGTGAATATGCTGCAATAAAAAACAGAAAAATGTCATATTACTTGCTGTAATTGTAAAGATTAAACATGTAAACAATTGCGGCCTGAAACTCCCACAATGAAAGTAATTTATATTAAATTATATAGTGTTTTTGTAACCATACTATATCATAATATATAGTATAGTATGTAGTAAACAAAGAGCTGTAAATACAGTGTTAACAATGTCCTGTAAAATCTACAGTATCTTCCAGGCCACAGTTCGCCAGTAGCTAACTTACTGTCAATCAATTACAGCAAAAAAAAAAAACTGTATACATTACAACACCATTTATCTTGCTGTATGTTTAAAGAACTGTATACCTATCTTTTCCGTAAAATATACAGCAATTTTCACAAGGTAACTTCAAAATACAGTAACATACTGGATAACTGTCCAACAGTAAAATGCAGTTCATATTACACAGGCCTGTAGCCAGCCTAGTGAAAGGAATAGTTCTCTCTTTTTTTTTTAATTAGTTTGTTTTTGCAGTTAAACGCCTCATTTTCTATTTAATTATGAGATTTAAATACAGCATTTTCGTGACATTTTTAAGCATTGTTTTAGCTGGATTAGCTTGTCAGATGGTCATTATAACGACACTTTTTGATTTAACAAAAAAAAAAGATTTAGAGTAAAGAAACATGAAAAAAGAAATCAAATACAAATTTATTACGTCATATTACATTAGAAAAAAATAAGAATCTGTTTTAAAGTAAAAAAGTATTTTGAAGTTTGTAGACCAGTACATTTAACTTTCCTCCAAATTGGGTCCTTTGAATATTAATAATAACATAATAATAATAATAATAATAATAATAATAATAATAATAATAACAATAGTACTACTACTACTACTAATAATAATAATGTTGAGCTTCTCGATTTTTCTAGCTTTACTTTTAAAAAAGTATGTTTGAAAAGTAATGGATAACAATAGGCAAATTAGTATTCAGGTTAAATTTAATATGGGCCTCTTTTGGTGCTTCACACCTCTTTTTTAACTTTTTTGTTTTAAGAATAAGCTCAACGGTTTAGAATAATAGTTACTTGTAAAAATGTTTTCTCTATTTAACAACAATACAGTAGGTCGATAGCAAAATATGACTTCACTTACATCAGATTCTTATGTTTTCTTGTAAAGCTGGATGTTGGACTAATGAATAATAATAGTTTGCATTGGACAAAAGTGTTGTTGTCATTAAACAGAGTGACAAAGATTCCACTTGGTCTTAAAGCCTTTTTTGATGGATTATTTTCACAATTTATGATGGCAGAGCATTTAAAATAGAACAAATGAGCTCATGTATGGGACAAATTTTGCACCTTTGTGAGTGAGGGTGGGTCTTACAAACACCCCTTGGCTATGGGTCTGTTACAGTTAAATATTGTGCGATTTACAAAAATCGTTAACAGTGTATATAAATTTTAAACACTATAGTATTTACTTTTTCAACATGGGTACATGTAAACGAAGATGTTGACGTCCGCTTGCATTGAAGTAGCACTCACCGTGTAATTGGCGCACAATGGGTTGAAAGCGTTTGTCCCGCACACAAACAGCCCTCCATCATGGCTCAGCAACACCTTAATATAATTACGGCACTCCTCCTGAAGCAAACAAATAAAACAAAAACAATATTACTACATTATATATTTATTTTTACAATCGCTCTAAACGTCTTGAAAAAAAAATTATGCATTCCTGAGTGTACCTCATGCAGGTGAGTGGGTTTGACAAACCACCTGTAGAAACACTTTTCTCTCCATATGCACTGGACACTTTATTTAAACATCATCCTGCCTGAACTCAATTAAAGAAAACAATGCTTACATGTGATTGGATCACAAAACTTGTTTTCTTCCAACTTACATACTTTTGCACTATATCTTGCACTATAGCATAGATATATACATTAGATGTCGCCTACCCTGTAGTTGTCTATTAGAAGGAATGCGTCAATAGAGCCGCCATTTTAGTACAGGGTAGCACTCCTTTGAAATAAATGCGGGACCAAGCTGCAGTGGAGGTCTGTGGCCATGCAGAGCCAGAGAATTACACATCCACACATATACACATATATCTATGATCTCGAGTTTCCCAGTGGTCAGTATGCAATTTTTTTTATTATCATTACGAAACGTATAATTTTACATCACTTTTCTACATTGATGGATCAGTGATCGCACAGGCATTCCTGACAAAAAGTTTGTGTTTGTGTGTATAGAAATGTACTATTCACCCTCCCTGTTAAATTTGATCTATTCATGTCCTGAAACACAGCCCCTCTCCTGCTTTCACTTCTCATACTGACAGAGGGAGCGATTCGTTTGTGAATAAACAATTCACAACAAACAATTTTGCAAACAATCAGCAAAAAATCAGCAAACAATTTTGCATTGTTTGCTGATTTTATTCAACAAAACTAGCGTAAGCCCAGTGTTTAGTGTGGGTTGGTGCTACTTTGCCTTATGGTGATAAGAGACGGTACTATCATGAATAACGTGACCTGTTCAACACAAAATTTTATAACATAAAATGTAATAAACTAAATCTTACCTATGAAATGTTCTGCCTTTGTGCTTTGTTTTCTTTGTTTGCTCGTTACTCCACCTTTAGTCCAGCATCTTCACATAATAACACTGTCTTGACTAGTGCGGTTGAATGACATTTGTCCTAGGAGCACTGTATATGACAAATATGGCGGCATTGTTGACGCATGCTCAGGGTCCCTATGCGATATCTAGTGTATATATCTATGGCACTATAGTGTGTGTGGATGTTTCCCAGAGATGGGTTGCAGCTGGAAGGGCATCCGCAGCGCAAAACGTAAAGATAAGTTGGCGGTTCATTCCGCTGTGGCGACCCCAGATTAATAAAGGCACTAAGCCAAAAAGAACAAGAATGAATGAATAAATGCTTACAAAAATCTGGTTGGAAAAAAAAAGTCACAATATTTACATTTTATGGCAGAAAAAAATTTATATTTTACATAGTGAATCAAACTGCGAACATCAAATTAAACAAAAATGAACAAATAATTTATGGTTTAAATCCGAATCAAATGAACTTTTAGTTGCTGTTACAACTGCACTGTCGTACTTTGTTTTAGTTGTTAATGTGATTAATGTTAACACTATAATCAATTAATATTATAAATACATAGAATTATTATAATTAATCAAACATCGCACAGCATATTGAAATCCTCAAATTTTACACATTACACATTATAATTTGAATGGCATCTACGCTTATAACTGTTCTTCCTTATCCCGAGCTCTCTATAATCTTGGACCAGGCCATACCCGGAGCAGATGCTGTGGTGGACATGGAGGAATAAAGAGCATGAGACAGATTCCTGAAAGTGACAGATGAGCCTTAGCATTGATCTTGTGGGCCAGCCTGAACACCCACCGGTAACCTACACTACACACACCTGCAGCTTCTCCATGATGGAGAAATGGCCGTGCCCAACTGAGCCTGGTTCCTCTAGAGTTTTGTTCCCTTCACGTTTGTCAATTGGTAAAGTTTTGTTCCTCGACACTGTCACCACTGGCTTGCTTGGTTTTGGGAGCTGCGAATCGATAAATTTGCTCTTTCAGCAGTCAAAATCAAACCAGACTGAACTGAATTAAACTAAATTTCATCTCTGAAAACTGCACTGAGACAGTTTCAGTTTACTAGAACTTCCATGTTAAGCTGATTTGGCACAATCTACATTGTAAAAGCGCTATAGAAAATAAAGATGAATTGTATGGATTAAAATTTAAATTTAAATCTGGGAATAAACTAAAATGGTTAGGATAAAAACTGAAGAGAAAATTGATAAATATGTTATCACTCAAAATCTAGGCTATCCCCATTACTTATTGTGTGGAAACCACTGAGATGCTATCAATGTATTTGTTTTGCCAGGCGGATCTTTGAATTTCAATGACTTTGGCGGCATTTGACTTTCATATCATTTAACAAAGTCATTTGAATCCTAATTAAAATGTGAGTGAAGGAGAAAGACACAAAGAAAAAAAGTGTGTCTGTGTCTTTATGTGTGTGTAACAGGTCAGACATGAAAGCGAAGGGCAAGATGGACAAAAGGACAAGGCTGTAAATATTTACACAGCTTCACAACTCATTTTCCCACTGACATCATTATTTTGAGAGCTGTGTTTGTTTTTGAAGTCAGACACCAGATAAGTAGGCCCCAGCTCGCAGCTCCGCCACAGAACCCACACAGTGAGCCTCCTTCCAAAACACCCATTTTCTCTTCACTTTTACATTGTATTTGGACTAGTTTTTGCACAATGCTTCTGCATGTCTCTGTGTGGTTTAGAAACCGGAAGTAGTTTCCTCTAAATCCGTCACAACATGTGTCCAGCCATAAAAGCAGTTCTGAAAGCTACTGGATAACCAGCTGCGAACACTCATGCACCAGGAATGCCTTTGTTCCCTGACATACATCAATGAAGCGTTTTGAAGTGGCTTTGTGTGTTTTGCTAAAAACCTCTGCATGTGGGCCCCCTCACAGAGCTCCGCCGTAGAGCCTATTCAGCGCTCTGCCCATTGAGTTTGACTGGGCCTCCTGGTGGAGCTGAAACTTAGCGGGGGGTTGACACTGAGGTCAGGCCCTTTGAGGTGATTAGCAGGACTGCCGAGGGTCTATGTGTTGTTACAGATGCATGTCCACATTCACTGTGTGTGTGTGTGTTTGCACAAGAGATGTAGATCTAAGTGTCGTTACAAATGCATTCAAGCTGTTCACAGCACAAATCATACAATCCCTATAGAGATAGATCAACTTACAGCATGTTTGTGTGTGTGTGTGTGTGTGTTTGAACAAGAGAACAGACAGGGATCTGTTCATTTTTGATAAGCTGTGGTGTGTGTGATTTATGTGGTTTACAAGGACACAAAATTGCGTACTGACATGGGCACGACTTACACTGTAAAAAACGCTGGGTCCCACACAACACCTTCATGTTGTCCCAACACAAACCGATTAAGTTAACTTAATTGTTTTCACAAATTAAAGTAGATTAAACATTAAACAAATAAGTTAAGCCTAAACTAACCTCAAGAATTGTATTAATTCAGTTTATTTTAAATAAGTTGCTTGAACAAGCTGCAAATACAATTTTTTCAGTGCTCTAGGGCTGCATTATAATGGAAAAAACCTGCATTTAGTTTTGCTGCAGTACTGTATATATTGCCATATGAATATGATTTAATCAGGTGAATTGAATTGCTCTATTGGAAAATATCATCAGCTGTGATAATAAAATATTTAACTATCCAGTGCATCTGCAATAAAATATAATAAATTAAAAATATATAAATATGACAGAGAGATATCAGGTTTGACATGCTGTCCCAGAAGAGAACCCGCCACTGTGGGAGGAGACTGGAGTACCCTAGGAAAACCCAAGCGAACATGGGGAAAACATGCAAACCGACTGGCTTAACCATTGGCTCTCCTGCTGTGAGGTAGCGCCAGCCACTCAGCCGCCGGGTCGCCCGTTCAAAGCATTAAGGAGTAGGAAGAAGGGAAGAATAGGGGGGGGGGGGGGATTCCAAAACGAAGATATGCAATAAAGTTTAGGCAGGATATTTATGGTAGTTTTGGAATCATCCAATAGGCTAGATCATGATTAGCGATAAGGATCAGCTGTAGTTTGTGAAACTTCACGTATTCAAGTACAGAAATTAAACAAATGCAAAATAAAACTGAAAATAACATTTTTAAAATAATGGGGTCTATGTTAACGATCTTAACACGAAGTCTGAAGCGCATGGCGCTAAAGCATTAAGGGAGTGTCCACATCCACATTTGCTATTTTAAGGACAGAAAAATACACTTTAAGCCACGATGCATGGTCTAACAGGGTTGTGCTTATTCTCTTAATGAATTATGGATGTGTTTTGAGCATAACGTGTATTAAACCAATCAGAGTCTCATCTGCCATTCCCTTTAAGAGTCAGTTGCATCTCACCATGGCACACTTTGTAAATGTAAAAACTGAGCGATTCACTTACGAGAAAACAGTTAAACAGACCATCTGCAGCGCAAGGAGAAAGAATAAGTCTCCTCCATTCTCTTTACTTTACTTTTACTCTTTGCTTTACTTTTACTCTTTACTTTACTCCTTTACTTTTATGGATAAGGAAACGGTGGAAACTCACTCTACTGAAGACGTCCTTTAGCCGCCCTGTTCTTATGCCCTATATGGTGATGCATACGTCTCCAAAACCCGACAGGAGGACAAATCTAAAATTGCTTTTATTCAAACAAATATAAACATGAATATAATAAATAATACTGCTAATACTAATAATAACATACAAATGCAAATTGTCATGAATAAACTGAAAAAACCCCAAAGGTGAAGAAGGCATGGAGGCAGTAACACTTTTTTAACACTTATAGTATAACACTTTTTTGTAACACTTTAACCCTTTTTATTTTATTCATAGGTAAAGATATTTGTGTTTTTCTGTACATCCTTTCTATATTAAGCAATGTGTACACATTTGGACCCTCATAGGTGCATATGGTGGCACTGTGGCGCAGTGGATAGCACGTTCGCCTCACAGCAAAAGGGTCGCTGTTTGGAGCCTCGGCTGGGTCAGTTGGCGCTTCTGTGTGGAGTTTGCATGTTCCCCTCGGCCTAAAGATCGGCTTTGAAGCGCGCGTTTGTATTATCAATAATTAAGAGTGCTGGTGAAACGAATAGAAAAAACCCAACAGGGAGAGGTAATTTGATAAATAAAACAACAATGTTATTGTGTTAGAGCTTAAATAAACTGTATAACGCAAAAACAACATTATGCATGCATATTAATACAGCTTTTCTGTGTCAGTTAAATCAGTTACTGTCGAAATTCACATTTTTTAACCTAACTGGTTGAGTTATTAAATAAATAACCAAATAAGGGTTAAAATAACCCAACGAAGCACCAAATATTTAACCCAACTGGTTGAGTTATTAAATAAATAACCAAATAAGGGTTAAAATAACCCAACGAAGCACCAAATATTTAACCCAACTGGTTGAGTTATTAAATAAATAACCAAATAAGGGTTAAAATAACCCAACGAAGCACCAAATATTTAACCCAACTGGTTGAGTTATTAAATAAATAACCAAATAAGGGTTAAAATAACCCAACGAAGCACCAAATATTTAACCCAACTGGTTGAGTTATTAAATAAATAACCAAATAAGGGTTAAAATAACCCAACGAAGCATCAAATATTTACCCCAACTGGTTGAGTTATTAATAAATAACCCAAGAAAGGGTAAAAATAACCCAACAAAGCACAACAAATTTAATTATGTTGTTTTCAACTCAATCTATATTTTTTTCAGTGGACATTACACCTATGGAGTGTCCTTGTAAACCATATTTACAAGTACAGTATGAGTGTGTATGTGTGTGTGTGTTTCAGCCTATAAACTGACACAGCCTTTCACCTCTTGAGTGTTTCCACCTGGATGCTTTGAAAGATGTATTGAGGCGCAATAACATTCCGGCAGCAACAATACACGCTGCTTTTGCTCTCTGTGTTTTTCCAGACGGTTATCAGGATACAATGCAAATATCAGCGGTGAAATTAGGCAACGATTTGCTCATAATTGCCCACCAATTACAAGACAATACGGCAGATCTTCACCCCAAAACTGAACCCAGACGGGAAAAGGAGTGTTTAGAAGAATGTCAAACTGCATTCGCAATTCATTTAACTTCTGTATTGTGACAGTTTCAAGAGCAATATTAAGCTGGGTCTGACACAGGGCGAATGTCTTGGTTTTTATTTCCTTAATTGGATTGTAGTGTTAGGTAAATATATTAATGATGCATGCTAAATCAGCTATTGGTATTTTACATAAGTTGGCTGTTGCTCTTTCTTAGATTTTGAGATTGAACACACCTCTCATGTTAATATGTTAACGTGTTAAAAGCTTCAGAGTGTAGTTTTTGTGCAGCGTTTGAGTTGGGGATCTGATACATCAAATTGAGATCCCTGCTGAAGAGAGGTGTATTTTTAGGGGTGCAAATTGGAAGCTTCACCATGATATGCTGAGAATTTCGACATACTTCTTGAGTATTTCAGCTTGTACTAGCAACCTATCCTAATGACATACAGATAAAGGAATATATAAGCTGTCCTGTAGCATTTTTACTTTTTTTATGTCGATGTTTAAAAGATCAAGAGAATTTACACAGTATTTACTATTCTTTTTTTTATTACTGATGATACTGTCTTATTTCTTTGAAATCAGCTGGAATAAAAGCAGTTGTAACATTAAAAATTAAACAAGTTTTAATGTCAATATTATTAGCCCCTGCTTGATTTTTCTTTTTCAGATTGGCTACAGAACAAACCAATGTTGTACAATGACTGGCTTAATTGACCTAATTAACCTAGTAATGCCTTTAAATTGCACTATATGCTCTAATACTAGTGTCTTGCAAAATAACAAGTAAAATATGATGCACTTTCATCATAGCAAGGACAAGAGAAATTAGTTATTAAAATGACTATATTTAAAAATGTGTAGAAAAAAATCTCTCCACAAAACATTCATTCATTTATTCGGCTTAGTCCCTTATTTATCATTGGTCACCACAGTGGAATGAACCGCCAACTATTCCAACATATGCTTTACGCAGGGGATGCCCTTCCGGCCGCAACACAGTACTGGGACACACTCATTCACACACACTCAAAATCAATGTTAGCCATTTAGCAATGAAAACAGAGTAACCAGGGAGACAGATTGCCCCGATTATCACACGAATCTGAGTCTATTGTGAATTTCACAGGTAAATTAAGCAAGTTTGATACACGAATGAAGCAAGCATTGTTATTCATTTATTAATCCAGGGTCGCCACAGAGGAATGAACAACTTATTCATCACGTTTTTACGCAGCGAATGCCCTTCCAGGCGCAACCCATCTCTGGGAAATATCTATGCCTCTACGCATGTCTTTGGACTGTGGGGGAAATTGGAGCACCCAGAGGAAAAACATGAACGCAGGAAGAACATGCAAACTCCACACAGAAACACTAACTGACCGAGGCTTGAACCAGCGACCTTCTTGCTGTGAGGCGACAGCACTACCTACTGCACCACTGCATCGCCAATATTTAAATAGTCAATTTTATAAATGGTTATTTAATTCATGTTTTAAAATGCTGATTAATCAAACAATAAAAAACATACATTTATAGATCATTGAAAATGTATTTAAATGCACAATTTAAAAAGCTTTTTAAAAAGGCATTTGCCACTTGCTTTTCTTTTTCTTTTGCCACATGCTTTTCTCGAGTTGAATATAGTTAAAAATGCCATTGGACAGTCCACACGTGGGTGCAACCAATCAACTTTCGCCTCAAGTCGAGCTAAACCCTCTCTCGCTTATAAACAAAACGCGCAGTGTCAATGGACAGAAACAAAACCATAGCTCATTTTAGTGGAACATGAATTAAAGAGCCGCTATTATGCATTTAAAAAGGTCATATTTTGGTTTTGGGGCTCTCCAACAACATGCTGATATGCATGCAGGGTCAAAAAACACTTTCATTGTCTTATAATATGCATTTATTTTCACCTAATTATCCCAAAGACACCCCATATGATTTGTCAGTGATTAATTTGTTTACAAGCCCATCCTTTGCGAGAAGCTAATCTGCACTTATTGGTCCGATGACCCAGTCTGTTGCAATTAGTCGACAGCATTCAGCGTGAGACAGAGAGAAACACTCACCACAGCTTGTCATCATTGTTGAAGTAGTCAGAGTGTATGTGTGAGCCCAGTGCAGGAGTGCAGTAAAGCAATGCAGTTAAACACCAGCATACTGCTCTATTCTTAACAACAACACACATTCAGTATTAATCCACACGGTGGCAAAAGCTGAACTAATTTGAAACGTGACCGCTGCACGTGTGTAGGAACAGCTGATGGTGGCCATAGTAAAGCAAATGCATTTAAATTTGTAAACAAATCGGCACGTGTTGCGTTTTCAACGTGGTTTTAGATGCAATATGAGTATATAAAGAGTTAACCAGATACAGTACGAGCCACGTGGAGCAATTACAAGAAACAAAACACAATAAAATACATAATTTGCAAGCTAGAGAAAACAAGGAGGCAACAATTTTAGTCACAATTAAGTCACTTACACTTGTGAAATGGAGGAGGGAACTGATCCATGAACTGTATACTGTAAAGTTCCTGTCAATATCTAAAAGTCCCATACATCAAGTCTTTTCTGGTCCTTTTTTACAAATGGCTGATGAATCCCCATTGTCAGCTGGTGGATAGCTTAGGCACTCGTCAGAAAAATAACAAGAACACAGCACAAGGCTGGGGCGATAATGCTGAGGTATTTTCTTAAAAATAAACCTCAAACACTGACTCTTCACAGCCTCATCTTTGGGTAAGAAAATTAAGACTAACTTTCGCTCGCACTTCAGAGCACAGTATCTTCGCGTCGTGATTAAACCCGGGTTTGCGCGCACAACAAATAGGTGGGGCTTGAGTTCCATATCCATGTCACGCAGACATGGCTAAAGACCCGTTACCTCTGCGCTTAATTTGAATCACTCTGAGTATAGATGAATCAATAGTTTTAAACACTGTGCACTTTCAGACTTAACCTTTAGCTGGATGTTTTCATTCACTTAGAGCTGTGTTACACACTGCATGGAATGTCATGGTTGAAAACCCACAATAAGGGCTCTTTAAATAAACATTTATGAAAATTGTCTATTTATTTAAATATTTAAAAGTTATATTTAAATGCATTATTTTATTAATTTATTAAATGAAAAAACTATTTAAATAAACACAATTTAAATATGTCTATTTATTTGTCCATTAATTGTTCATGTAAATTGAGATTTATTTATTCACATTTTAATGCTTCAATTATTAAATTGGGGGTGAAGCAGTGGCACAGGTAGTGCTGTCAGTTGGCATTTCTGTTTGGAGTTTGCATGTTATCCCTGCATTCGCATGGCTTTCCTCCGGCCGCTCTGGTTTCCCCCACAGTCCAAAGACATGCAGTACAGGTGAATTGAGTAGGCTAAATTGTCCATAGTGTATGAGTTTGAACGAGTGTGTGTGTGGATGTTTCCCAGAGATGAGTTGCGGCTGGAAGGGCATCCGCTGCGTAAAAACTTGCTGGATGAGTTGGCGGTTCATTCCGCTGTGGCGACCCCAGATTAATAAAGAGACTAAGCCAAAAAGGAAATTAATGAATGTATTATTAAATGGATAATTTGATTCTTCATTTTATTTCTAACAGGCACTCCTGCTCCTTCAAAGTATGCCTCCTCAATTGTAAGTCACTTTGGACAAAAGCATCTGCAAAATGACTAAACGTAAAATGTAAATTCTCCTTTTTTGGCAAACTATCCATTTAAAACCATCACCAATTTGTTTTCTGTTCAGATTCACTATAAACCTCCAGCTGAACGTGAGTGAAACGGCCCAGCTGTAAACTCTCAGCAGGTTTAGGGAGATCTTACGTTGCGCTTCATAAACTGTAAAATTCAATTCATCAGAGATGCACGTTTGCGAGTGGGTCGATCCGTGCACCCGTCAGACGTGTAAAAAAAAAAAAAAAAAAAAACAGAACAAAAATCAGGTTTGGCTCTGGGGAAGAGCACATGTGGCTCGGGTCTCTGCGAAACACCATCAAGAAAGTGTCAAGATTTATCCTTCAGATTAGAGCGTGTGACACAGCAGTATAACGTTCTCGTACCCCGGCAAGCTCCTTTCTACTATGATCAAAGTCTGTCTTCTGCTCTCCCACTCCCCGAGTCTCTGTCTTTCTTCACTCTCCTCCTCTCCTGTTCTCTATCTGTGGGTCTACTTTCACTGCCGTTCTTTCCCCCTTCGACTGCATTACTCTTCTTTCTGCATTGAAAGCACTCGCTATCTGCTTAACTTCGCTTTCAGGCCTTAAAGTCACTGTGAAATCGAAATCGATCATTTGAATGTTTTATGGAATATTGTAGAGTTTCTTATAAATGATTTATAATATGGGTGTGCTGTTGAATGCTTAAATCTGATTGGCTGTTGAACATTCTAAGGTGTGCAGTTATTTTTCAGGGTAACACAGAGATGAAGTAGTTTTAAAAAGCAGCTGGTTTTCCCCAATTATAATGTATCTTGGCTCTTAAGAGCGTGCAAGGTTACGAATGCTCATGACTCCACCTGCTTTTCTCAGAAATGCACATAGCATGATTGTGACATATAGCAGGATTGAAGCTATAATATACAATATTAATATAAGTCTCTGTCCATTTACAAAGTATTGAAATATAACCTTATGTAGGAGTTTAATCATGAACATTAACTAAAAAATCATCATCTCTTGCAGATCAACAATCAAGACAAGTCTATATAAAGCACCGACCTGTAGACTGAGGCATAAATTTACTGAGAAAAAAAAAATTAAGGCTAAAGAACATAAGGTTATCCATAAGAAATGTATTTCCATAAGAAATGTATAATGTATAACGGATAGGTCAATTTATTATCATATACATACAGTATACTGCCATGATGACAGTAAATAATATTTACTATATATTTTTCAAGACTATATAGCTAGTTTAGCATTTAAAGTAATTCACGCAAAAGACACGATGTACACATGCGTAGCCAAATTCACGTACATAAAACCAAATTCACGTGCGTAAATAGTTATACATACTCCCAAAAACTATTTACGTGCACAAAATAAAATACACGGTCATAAAATAGGTTTCACAAATGCAAAATACCATTTGCAAATGTATAAGAGTGTACAAAAAGTTTTGTATGTTTAAACTTGCAAGTTCATCCTGAATGAGAATGTGCAAATCCTCTTTCACGTACAACTCTCCCTGGATATGCATGTGTGTGTGTTTTTGACACTGTCCTGGCAGTGCAACTCGTACCTTTCAGCCAATCAGATGAGAGCTGTATTCGATATCACCTACTTTGCGCTCCTTTTGCATGGCGAACGGAAAAAAGAGATATGCAGGCTTCAAGCTAGAACTATTATGATTCCCTGACTTTCGCTGATTAAAGCCTTAATTTATATTATATATCTAGTGAATTAAAAAGCTTTTTAAAAAGCAGGTTGGGGTAATTAGGCAAGTTATTGTATAATGATCATTTGTTCTGTAGCCTATCGAAAAAATAGAGCTTAAAGGGGCTAAAATTTAAAAAAAATAATAAAACAAATAAGACTTTCTCTAGAAGAAAAAAATATTATCAGACATACTGTGAAAATTTCCTTCATTAAACATCATTTGGGAAATATTTAAAATAGAAAAAAACAAAAACAAAGAGGGGCTAATAATTACGACTTCAACTATGTGTTTATATATATCTATTAGTGCCCCTGTTTATTTTTTTTTACCAATTTCTGTTTAATGGAGGGAAGATTGTTTCAGCACCTTTCTAAGCATAACAGTTTTAATAACTCAATTCTAATTACTTATTTATTTTATGTTTGCCATGATGACAGTAAATAATATTTTACTAGATATTTTTCAAGACACTTCTATACAGCTTAAAGTAACTCTCAAAGGCTTAACTAGGTTAACAAGGTGAACTAGGCAGGTTAGGGTAATTAGGCAAGTTATTGTATAACGAAGGTTTGTTCTGTAGATTATCGGAAAAAAAATTAGCTTAAAGGGGCTAATAATTTTGTCCCAAAAATGTTTTTAAAAAAATTAATAACTGCTTTTATTCTAGCCAAATAAAACATATAAGACTTTCTCCAGAAGAAAAAATATTATCAGACATACTGTGAAAAATTCCTTGCTCTGTTAAAAATCATTTGGGAAATATTTGAAAAAATTAAATTAAATCAAAAGGGAGCTAATAATTCTGACTTCTACTGTATATATATATATATATATATATATATATATATATATATATATATATACAAAATAGCTATATAATATATAAATCTAGAAGTTTGTTCCCATTTTTTTCAGCCTTTAAAGCATATTTCATTTTATTTTAATTATGTCATACTGTTTATTATCATTTATTTTAGATGCATATTATTTATTTGTGTTAATTTGTTTTCTGAATAAAAATGTGTTGAAATATAATATAGCAACATGGTGGCTCAGTGGTTAGCACTGTCACCTCACAGCAAGAACCTGGTTCGAGTCCCATCTCGGCTAGTTGGCATTTCTGTGTGAAGTTTTTGTTCTAACATATGCTGGAATAGTATGAAACTGGATAGCTTTTTCCATCAGTTTTTAAGCACATTCCTGTAATGTAAATGTTAAGATGCAAAACACACAAGAGAAATATCCCAAATGACATCATATCAAATGAAACAAGTGCAGTTTAAAGTGTGCAAGAGATCAAGTTTCAGTGCTCGCCAAAACCCAAAGCATTCACATACAGCACTTCCAGCAGCTTTATGGCTCTCAGCAATTGACTTATTTGTGCCTATTTTATTTCTCTGAATAAAAACAAAACACATTTTAGGCCAAACATCTGCAACAAAGCCTCAGAATGCTTTGTGCTATAAAACAGCAATATCTAAGCAATGAAATTTTCCCCAGGACTGAGCAAGCAGATATTCAGTCAATCCTTTATAAAGAGATCCCGCTGCTCATTTTCATTCAGAACGACCCAACAAATAGAGTTCTTCTCCTGCGGTGCCCTTCAAGCGAATAAAAATGACAATTGTAACTCGTTCAGATCCTCCAGAGACTGTGTGCATCTATTTCACACACACACACACACACACACACACACACACACACACACACACACACACACACACACACACACACACACACACACACACACACACACACACACACACACACACACACACACACAATACACTCCCTATAGGAGAATCTCAGGAGGCAGAGGTGATCTGAGTTGCTGCTGTAGAAATTGGTTTATCTAACACTTCATAGAAGCCAATCATAGCAGCCCAAGTGATGGCTAAATGCAGTCATTTAACTACTGTGTCAGAAGACACTTCATATGAATTATAAATGATCCATTTATCTGCCTGTTAAGATGTGGTTGTTATTTAATGCACTATATGAAGTCAACACTTTGTTAAAATTGTTTTCATCTGATTTGAACCACTTGTATAATAGATGCAGAACAATTACTTATTACTATCGTATTACAAAAGCAGGGTTGCCATAACCTTTAACCTTATAGGCTTAAAATAAAAATCTAATCTTTTGAAAATAATTTACAACAAACAAACTTGGTAATAATCAATCAAATATACCAGGAAAATATAACCCTATATTCAAATTGAGACTATAACATTTGATAAAGTTTTCAAGTGTCTTCGAAAGACAGATTTAGAAAGTGACTTGTAATTGAAACTGAAGGATGCAGGAAAACAGAGTTGAGGATCCACATGCAGTTTACTAAACAGATTAGTCAGACAGGCAATGGTCAAAACAGGGGCAAACAAAAGCATTATTGTAATCCAAGATGGTAGTCAAAAACAGGCAAATGATCAGTAAAGGTGGCAAAGAATCAATAGCGAGAAACCAAGACAAGGATCAAAACACGGAAACACTAGAAAGGATTAATGCTTCGTAATGCTACACGATAGAAAGACTCATCGTCGTGTGTGTGAGGTGAATATAAAATCTAGATAATCAGTCCATGATTAGTTACCAGCTGTGTGTGTGTAATCAGGGAGAATCAGGAACTGGTGTGTGTGAGGTGCATGATGGTATTTGTAGTCTAGTTTAGTGACAGATGGGTAGTTCTCCCTGCAAGGCTTAGATCGCTGGTGATCGTGACAGTAATATTCCACCAAATATTGCTGCAAACTTTAACCATAAACTCAAATTGAGTCTTAAAATAAAAATACAACTTTTGAAAAATAATCCTAAGTGTCTTAAAAAATCGAATTCGCAATTTCCACCAAATATTAGTGTAAAAATATCCACAAATTAAAACAATTGAGGCTAAAATTTTAAATCTAACAATTATTCAAAGTGTCTGTTCACCAAATACTAGTGTAGATTATAATCATAAATCCAAATTGAGACTTAAAATAAACACCTAACTTTTGATATTAATTCCAAGTGTTTTTGACAAACAAATTTAGAAAGTGACGGTAATATTGAACAAAATATTACTGCAAACTTCAACCATGAATTCTAATTGAAACTCAAAATATAAATCTAACTTTAAAAAATAATTTCAAGTGTCTTTGAAAAACTAATTAAGGAAATTTCTACCAAATACTAGTCTAAACTATATAAATTCAGTTTGACACTTAAAATGAAAAACTAACTTTTGAAAATAATTTCAAGTGTCTTTGAAGAACAAATTTAGTAAAATTCCACCTAATATTAGTGCAAAATCTACAAATAAATTCAAACTGAGACTTAAAATTAAAATCTAACATTTGAATATAATTTCAAGTGTCTTTTTAAAAACAAATTTAGTAATATTTCCCTAAATATTAATGTGAAATGTAACAATAAATTTAAATTGAAACTAAAAATCTAAAACTGAAAATAATTCCAAGTGTCTTTGAAAAAACTAATTTGGTAATATTCCATATTCCATATTTTGTAAAATATAACCACAATTTCAAATTGAAACTCGAAATAAAAGTCTAACATTTGAAAAAGTTTTCAAGTGTCTTTGAAAAACTAATTAAGGAAATTTCTACCAAATACTAGTCTAAACTATATAAATTCAGTTTGACACTTAAAATGAAAAACTAACTTTTGAAAATAATTTCAAGTGTCTTTGGAGAACAAATTTAGTAAAACTCCACCTAATATTATTGCAAAATCTACAAATAAATTCAAACTGAGACTTAAAATTAAAATCTAACATTTGAATATAATTTCAAGTGTCTTTTTAAAAACAAATTTAGTAATATTTCCCTAAATATTAATGTGAAATGTAACAATAAATTCAAATTGAAACTAAAAATCTAAAACTGAAAATAATTCCAAGTGTCTTTGAAAAAACTAATTTGGTAATATTCCATATTCCATATTTTGTAAAATATAACCACAATTTCAAATTGAAACTCGAAATAAAAGTCTAACATTTGAAAAAGTTTTCAAGTGTCTTTGAAAACTTCTATTGAAAGTCTATAGAAATTGTAACTGAAGAACGCTGGACAACGATGTTGAGGATCCACATTAAACAGATTATTTAGGCAGACAACGGTCAAAACAGGGGCAAACAAAAGCATTAAGGTAATCCAAGATCGTAATTAAAAACAGGCAAATGGTCAGTACAGGCGGCAAAGAATCAATAGCGGAAATCAAGGCAAGAATCAAAACACGGAAAGACTGGACAGGATTAATGCTTCGTAATGCTACACAATAACAAGACTCAGTAATGTGTGTGTGAGAGGAGAATACAAAGTGAAGGTAATCAGTCCATGATGAGTTACCAGATGTGTGTGTTTGTAATCAGGGGGAATCAGGAACTGGTGTGTGTGAGGTGCATGATGGTATTTGTAGTCTAGTTCAGTGACAGATGTGTAGTTCTCCAGCGATCTGCAGGGATAACATCGCTGGTAATTGTGACAGTAATATTCCACCAAATATTCCTGCAAACTATAACTATAATAAATATAATATTGTATAATATACAATTATAAAAAACTTATAGAAAAAAAGGACATCTCAAGATCCCTGAATTCTGCAATCGATAGATACCATTATAAATTATTGATTAGTCTGCATTATTAATTTGTTGACTTTAAAATTTTCTTGTTTCTTTTTACGTCCCACTATCCTTCCCAAATACTTCTCCCGAGCTCTGCTTTTAAGATTCCCTTTACATTGAGTCGAGCGCAGCTCAGTTCTCACGATTGTGTCATCCTTTGATGTTTTTCGTGATAAATCTGCTCCTGTTCTTCAGTTCAGAGGCTAATTATCCTCTGCCTTTTGCCCACCTTCATAATGCCGGAGTCCTGCCTTTACAAACGGGCCCGTTTTAATAGATGTGTATGACTGCAGGGGAGAGAACTTCAAGGGACCGAGTGTCGAACCCGGACACCGATTATTGTTTGGCAAGAAGGAGCCTTACAAATTAGACCTGTCTGCCACCCACCCACATGTTGGAGAAATCCGAGACATCAAACACACACCTGCGAATCTCAGCCTGCGGCGCTTTCTGCAACAGCCTCTGCTTCTCCCACTGCTTCTGCTTCTTTCTGTGTTGTTTTTATTATATGATCACTAATTACTTTGCATGATAAGATAGTGGAGACAAAAACTGTTTTTATTTTAATGCACTTGTCATTTTTAAGATTTTGGGCTGATTATAAATTCATGAATAGTTTTTCAGTTTAATTAAAAGAAGACAAAAAAAATCATATTACATTTTTACTTACAGTGCATGCAGAAAGTATTCATTGTAATTACCATCCGCAAAGTAAAACATATGCTGGATAAGTTGGCGGTTCTTTCCGCTGTGGCGACCCCAGATTAATAAAGAGACTAAGACGAAAATGAATAAATGAACCACTATGACATTTACCATTAATTGTTTATAACCTTTTCATTCACTCATTCATTTTCCTTCGGCTTAGTCCCTTTATTCAACAGGGGTCGCCACAACGGAATGAACCACCAACTTATCCAGCATATGTATTACACAGCGGATGCTCTTTCAGCGGCAACCCAGCACTGAGAAACACCCATACACACTCATTCACACACACTTATTCACTGTGGCCAATTTAGCTTATTCAATTCACCTATAGCGCATGTTTTTTGGACTGTGAGGGAAACCGAAGCACCCAAAGGAAACCCATACCTTGTATTAGCTTGTATTAGCATAAACAAACATCTTGTTAATTACCAGAATATATATATATATATATATATATATATATATATATATATATATATATATATATATATATATATATATATTTTTTTTTTTTTTTTTTTTTTTTTTTAGTGTGCAAGGATATTAAATGTGGTAAATTAACACAGACTCAAAACATTATTCCTGAAGGAGTTTGAGGAAAGGGCTCTATAATTTCTAGAGAAAGCTATTATTAACAGTCCCATTCATCTCAATGGCAGTTTCTCGGCTAGTGCTGAACTCCTGCATAGTATGTGATATGAAATATCTCTCGTCATATGCAATCGGTTTTTATATAAATATGTTTTTTCATCCATGTAAACTACTGATGACTTTAATTTACAATTTTAAGATAACACTGTTGTCATTTAGCTTTTTTAATTTGCATAAAAAAAATGTAAAAGGTACCATATTTTCAGACATTTTTCTATTTCATTGAAGACAGTAATTGTTGGTAGAAAATCATTGTCACTTTCTAAATTTGTTTTTCAAATACACTTGGAAATATTTTCAAAAGTTTTTTATTAAAAGTCATAATTTGAATTTATGGTTCTACACTCCCTGACAAAAGACTTGTCATCTTTCCAAGTTTTAGGAACAACAAATAATAACTTGACTTCTAGTTGATCATTTGGTATCAGAAGTGGCTTATCTGAAAGGCAAAGGCCTCTAGATTACGCTTCATTTACCAAAATAAAATATGATCATGCCTTGATTTTTTATTATTTAATTAGGAGAGTAAGGTCTGACTCTGCTTAGACAAAAGTCTTGTTACTAAACAGAAATAATGTCCAGTATAGAATATAAAGTCATGGTGCAGTGGAAAAAGAATTATTATTGTTTATGACTCCCATGAGCTTGGAGGACTGCATCCATACATCTCTGCAATGACTCAAATAACTGATTAATAAAGTCATCTGGAATGGCAAAGAAAGCGTTCTTGCAGGACTCCCAGAGTTCATTAAGATTCTTTGGACTGATCTTTAATGTCTCCACCAACTTATCCCAGACATTCTCAATAATGTTTATGTCGGGTGACTGGGCTGGCCAATCCTGGAGCACCTTGACCTTCTTTGCTTTCAGGAACTTTGATGTGGAGGCTGAAGTATGAGACGGGGTTGCCATAGCAGAATGAACCGGCAACTTATCCAGCATATGATTTACACAGCGGATGCCCTTTCATCTACAACCCAGTACTGGAAAACATCCATACACACTCATTCACACACATACACTACGGCCAATTTAGTTTATTCAATTCACCTATAGCGCATGTCTTTGGACTGTGGGGTAAACCAGAGAACCCGAAGGAAACCCACGTCAACACAGGGATATTTATAAATACTCTAATTGTATTTATGGATGTCCTTTTATCTATTTCATTTTTGCAGATGAAATGCAGAGAATCTTTACATTTCTGCAAACAGATTTACAGTTTTTATAACTACTCATTATAATTACATGAAGAAAGTTGCACATTGTGCATTCATATATTTTAATGCGCATAAAAAGAGCGATTTGTAGTTAAATGTGCAGCTATAATATCACTAGTCCGCTGTATGCCATCATTGTGATTCCTCCTTCAACCGATCTCCTGCATTAAAGGCCACGTTTGCTAATAAAATGGCAAATCATTTTCCTAAAATCACCTTAACTTCTGCTGTTCATTATGTAATGATAGAATAACAGCTGTTTTTACCAAAGCAGCATGCTGACTGCTCATTGCTGAGTTTCTTTAAGAGAAATGTGCCGGAGCTGTCAGGTGCAAATGCTCTGTGTAAAAGCCAAACAAACACAACCTGCTAAAACAAAAGTACACTGCCTTCCAGTAAAATCACATTCTGTGAACTGCCTGAGTTTATACATTACATGAAACACCTGAAATTACATGAAACCTTGAGGAAATGTGGATAGCGTGGCAATGAAGCAATGATGTTAATCGAATTATGTGCTATAACATGTAGGGCGAAGCAGTGGCGCAGCCGGTAGTGCTGTCGCCTCACAGCAAGAAGATCACTGGGTTGTTGATTCGAGCCTCGGCTCAGTTGGCGTTTCTGTGTGGAGTTTACATGTTCTCCCTGTGTTCACAAGGGTTTCCTCCGGGTACTCCGACTTCCCCCACAGTTAGCTAAATTGTCCATAGTGTATGAGTGTGTGTGTGAATGTGTATGTTTCCCAGAGATGGGTTGCGGCTAAAAGGGCATCCGCTGCGTGAAAACTTGCTGGATAAGTTGGCGGTTCATTCCGCTGTGGCGACCCCGGATTAATAAAGGGACTAAGCCGACAAGAAAATGAATGAATGAATAACATGTAAAACGGGATCATGAAAGGAACTGATTTGCCTCTGATTAAGGCAAATCATTTGAGTAATGATGTCCATGTAAATGTAGTCATCTCCCCTTCATCAGTGTTTGTGTTGCTGGTGTGAAAATCAGCTGAAGTGCCTGTATTGAAACTACCCTTTTCATGCAAAGCCTTCCCTCTTTCGCCACTCGACACTCCCACCTAAACAGAGCTGGTCTCACCCACTTTCCTGACTTTTTCAAACTAGAGGTGTGAAAACACCCTGCTGATGGGGTTGGGTCATGGCCCTTTACAATGTATTTCTTGTAAACAGGAAGAAAATATTTTGCTATTACAGCTGGTGTCTGGGTGATGTTGACTGGCTGATCACCGTAAAGCCCAAAAAGCTTCAACCCCAAACCCCGCATTAGACTTCAGGGAAGCAAGGAGCTGACACTTGGAGGTCAAAGACCTTCACTGCAGTGATAAAAAAAATCCAAGTAAATGTGCCTCAACAAGGTGTGACTGATTTTGAATAATAATAACATTCTTATCAACGAGGGGTTAAAAATGTGCATAAGGTTTAGGATTTTTTTAATGGTGCGGTGTGGTCCTTTCCAGACTTCATGAAGCAAAGCCAAGCCTCTCAGAGGCTTACAAGTTCGTTGAGGTAGATAAATAATTTGCTATTACATATCTTAAAGAGTGGTCCACTACGATATCATATTTTAAACTTTAGTTGACGTGTAATGTAGCTGTTAGAACAAAAACGACATTTCTGAATGTAAGACGATCAAAGTTCAATGCAAAGGGAGACATTAGCTTTTATAGAGTTAACTTAGCAAAGCCTACAGCGAATGAAGTTTGGGGACTACAAAAAAATACATATGGTCTAATGAAATCACAAGGGCTTCCGGTTACGTGCATTCACCATGCATGTGGCCAGAGGAGCTGTAATGTTAAAGCAGAGAAAGCTAAAATGCCATTCAAATGCTGCTATTTCCACAGAGCTTCTTCTGTATTTGGGCTTCCAAAGGATTTTGCAATCAAAATTTTGCTTACAATTCTATTTCAATTATGTTCCAGAGAATTATAAAAAAATATATATAGCAAGCATTTGACAAAGGACAGCTTCCAGAATCTCTTCCAGTTAGACAAAGCTGTGGATTGTGAGCCACAACCTTTATTTTATTTAGCTACAGATTCAAATTTATCAGTCAAACCGCTGTAAACACCCACAACCTTTAGCAGCACTGTAGTCTCTTTATGCAACCGCTTTCCCTGCATTCTAAATCTCAAATAACAAACTCACAAAAGACATGTGAACGTTTCATATTATTATTCATATACGTGAAAGACACTTGTCAGATGTTATTTTAGAGAGCAGGCGTTAGGTTTAGCTGTGTGCTCTTCCTTTTTCTGTCTGATTCAGGCAGCTAACAGCTGCTCTGACTCGACTGTTAACACAGGGGTGTGACGTGGTGACATGGAGCCAATCCGCATATCACAGCTCATTATGTTAGCTGACCAATCAGAGCCTCTTGGGGGTGGGCCTTTCAGAGGACCTATACGACATTAGCTGCATCTGAAATCGCATACTTATGCACTATTCTACGCCATTTTGTAGTATAAATAGTGTAAGTAGTGTGTTCACACTGAAAAATAATAAGTGCACTTTAATTACCCAGATGATGCACTTATTCAGCAGGTAAAATAAAGTGTGGAATGATGGACACTTTACGCACTCAACGACCGCAAGTTTGCTCACGTAGTGGAAGGGGCGGAGCTATCGGGCGCACATGTCGGATAACTTTATTTATTTTGGATGGAGAGAGCAAAATTCTACTACGAGTGTGATTATAGCGCCTCCCGATGGTGAATGCGGTTATACTCATAGCAGGTTTGGCAACCATCAGGGAAAAGGTTTGATTTTCCAATTAGTAAGAAAATGAGTGCTCTATTTGTCTGTTACAAAATGTAAAGGTACAAATGGAATCAAACATATACAGTAAGATGGCAAAAGTATGAAATGTGTTTCATGTAAAAAGAAGAGATAAGTAAAAGAAGAAATAAGTTCAAGTAATGGACGAATGAGGTGTGTGGTAATGGAATGGGAGAATAATAAGCTTGCGCTTCATCCCACTCTATTTTCGACCATGTTGAAATGTATTTTTTGTTAATAATATTTTATGTACGATATTTTTGTTCAAAAATATATAAATCAAATCAAAATCAAATCAAATGTCCACCTGTATGGTACAAGAGTGTACCGACAGATTTAGTCCCTTTAATTCTGAGTGTGTATGAGATAAAACACAATACAAGGTAGCTGGCAGCAATATTGACCTAATAAATACAGCATAAGTCAAAAACCCAAGCAAATCGTAGAAAAATCCAGACCTGCCAATAACATCTGAGACTAAACAACACTGTAAACAATCACTAGCAATAAAGTTAAAAGCATCGACTGAGAGGCAAGAGTGACGTTTTCCTGTGAGACTGCAAATATAAAGCAAACTCCCCACACTGTGCATTTACTCTCTGGGAGAATTTATGAAATGAGAGTTTTCAGCTCCGCCACAGGTCTAAATCATAGAGTAAATAACTCAAATTGCTGTAAATGAACTTACACGCTCGGGCAGTGGTTAAAAGGCAATGAAATAGAAAATAAACTTCAGTGTTTTGCCATTGAACGTTTACCTCGTGTTTGCCCTTCATCCTACAGATGCGGATGTCATTCTTGTTGGATTCCCATGTTCTTTTCTGTAAAAACGACAAGGGAATAAAATCATCACCAGCAATTAAGGCAAATAATTTATACATGCAATTATTTATGTGTGTGTGTGTGTGTGTGTGTGTGTGTGTGTGTGTGTGTGTGTGTGTGTGTGTGTGTGAGAGAGAGAGAGAGAAAAAGAAAGATCAGTACAAGCTCACCTTGCTGTAGAACATTTCATCTCCAGATACATGGTCCAATTCCACTCGATAAAGGTCATCTCTGCACCAACACACACACACCAAGCATCATTAGGAGTATGAAAACTGCATGAAGTTTATTCTACAGTATATACTAAAATTTGTGGAGAAACAATTTGCACAGCATGGCAACTTAATTTTTAAGTAAAGGTTTTGAATCCGATATCTTTACCTGGATGTAAAGTGTGAGGCATTAAATGAAATATAAATTTATAGTATTTTATAAACTGCTAAAAATAATAATTTTAAATGTAATTATTATTGTTTTATTTTTTTTATTATTATTATTATTATTATTATTATTATTATTATTATTATTATTATTATTATTATTAATATTATTATTATTATTATTAGCTTTAGTATTTTATATAATAAAATTGTTAAAATATTATTTTAATTACAATATATTTATAATAATAATAATAATTGAAAGTAATAATAATAATAACAATAACAATAATAATGTTTTTTCTTAAATATATACATATTTTAAAATTTGTAATTATTGTTATTATTATTAACTTTAGTATTTTTACAAAATAAAATAAGTTAAAATATTATTTCAATTACAATATATTTATAATAATAATAATTTAAAATTATAATGATAATAAAAATAATGTTTTTTCTTAAAGCATATACATATTTTAACATTGATAATTATTGTTGTTGTTGTTAATATTATTATTATTAGATTTAGTATTTTTATATAATAAAATAAGTTATAAGATATTATTTTAGTTATAACATATTTCTAATATTAATAATAATTTTATTATCATTAATATAATAATAATAATAATACTAATATAAAAATATAATAATAATAATAATAATAAATAATGTTTTTTCTTAAAACATACATATTTAACATTGATATTTATTGTTATTATTATTATTATTAGCTTTTGTATTTTTATATAAAAAATAAGTTAAATATTATTTTAATTGCAATATATTTATAATAATAATTATTATTATCATTGATATAATAGTAATAGTAATAATAACAATAACAATAATAATTTAAAATAATAATGATAATAATAATAATAATAATTATTATAATAATAATAATAATAATATTAATAATAATAATAATAATAATGTTTTTCGTAAAATATATACATATTTTAACATTGATAATTATTGTTGTTATTATTACTATTATTATTATCATTATTATTATTATTATTATTATTATTATTATCATTATTATTATTATTTTTATTATTATTTTTATTATTAAAAATTTCCCAGTGATGGGTTGCAGCTGGAAGTGCATCTGCTGTGTAAAACATAAGCTGGATAATTTGGCGGTTCATTCCGCTGTTGTGACCCCAGATTAATAAAGGGACTAAGTCAAAAAGAAAATGAATGAATTATTATTATTATTATTATTATTATTATTATTATTATTATTATTATTGTTGTTAAAACAATAATAATGTTCTTTCTTAAAACATATACATATATTAACATTGATAAAAGGCAAAAGAAAATATTAACTGTGTGGTTAACGTATTGACTATAGGTTAACGTAAGATTCTCCCATGATCCACGCAAAGCATTATGGGCCGTATGAAAAAGTTGGTTAAGAGTTTTTAAGAGTGCTCAGAAACTCAAGATGGACTCTATCTGTTCTCCAGCTTGAGAGAAAGCAAGCGTTTAAGAAGCTTGACTGTGTAATGGTTAAAGGTCAGCGAACAGGGGTTTCACTTTCAACCGCGTCCTAACCAGCAGCACATGTCAACTCCCTTGAGATCAGGATCCTTTGAAGGCCTGTCCGTGTGATGGATTTCAGAAATGTAACCAAATGTACCTGCAGTCAAACTGAACACAGGTTTTCTGTCAAAACACACGTGCACACACTCTTTGACATTGTGAAGAGAATATGTTTTCTTATCGGCTCAATGTGTTGAGTGGTAATGACATTTTCTCTTTGTGTAAAATGTCATTTATGTTTAAGACCAATTAGGTAAGACGATGTGGTGAAATGGAGAGTTTTTAATAAGAGTGGAAATGATAATCATGTCATATTATTTTATAATGTGCACTAGCAGGGTGATTGGCATTAGGACTTTAATTTATTGTGTTGATTTAACGTGCTGTCAGTTACCACAGAGCATGGTTTTTATTTTTATGTAATAGGCTAAATAATTAATACAACATAGTATTTTAGGTAATGTTAGGATAAAAAATACAACAATAATTTAATTTAATTTAATAAATACACAAATAAATGAAATAAAATAATGAATAAATAAATGAATGAATATATAAAACACTCATTCATTTATTCATTCATTGTCTTTTCGGCTTAATCCCTTTATTAATCTGGGGTCGCCACAGCGAAATGAACCGCCAACTTATCCAGCATATATTTTACGCAGCGGATGCCCTTCCAGCCGCAACCCATCACTGGGAACTTTAATAAACCAATGATAAACAAAATAAATAAATAAATACAACCCAACACAGCCTCTAGCTTCATATGCTAGATGATTAAAACAAATAAATGAATGAATAAAAATGAATAAATAAATAAATGAATAACTTGAAAAATAAATAAATTAAATTAAATAATAAGTTAAATGAAATTAATTAATAAATGAAACAAATTAATAATTTAAATGAAATAAATAAATAAATTAATTAATTACATAAAATAATAAATAAATAAATAAATAGATAAATAAATAAATAAATAAATAAACACAGCCTTGAGCTTCACATGCTAAATAACTAAATTAATTAATTAATGAAATCATAATTAAATAAATAAATAGACAGAAAGAAATTTAATTAACTAAACAAATAAATAAATTAATGAATAAAAAAATAATTGAAAAATAATTAATAATTAAATAAATGAGATAAACAATTGAATTAAATAAATAACTAAATGCATGCATAAATTAATAAAATGAAATATAAATGAATAAAATGAACAGCACAACACAAAACAGCATTGAGGTCCTTATGCTAAATTCTTATTAATAATAATAACAATAATAATATTCTAAATAAATAAATAAACTAATAAATTAATGAATAACTAAATGAAATAAAAGATAAGTTATTTAATAAATAAACAATAATAATTAATTAATTAATTAATTAATTAATTAAGAAAAAATTATAGATAAATGAAAGAAGGAAATATAAATATAAACATATGAAATAATTCAAATAAACAAATGAATAAATAAATTATTGGATAAATAGATTACATTAAAAATAAAAACAAACAAACAAGTGAATAAATAAATAAGTTAACAAAAAATAATAAATAAATAAATAAATAAATAAATAAATAAACAAATAAATAAATAAATAAATAAATAAATAAATAAATAAATAAATAAACAAACAAACAAACAAACAAATAAAATACAACACAGCCTTGAGCTCCGTATGCTAAGTGATTATGAATGCAGGCGAGTGTTACCTGGCTCCAATGTAAAGTGTACGGTTGACTCTGAGGACGGTCTGAATGTAAAGCGGCTCCTGACGGGTGTAAGAGCGATGCGCTCGGCCCAAAAACACCGGATACCGTCTCACCACTGAAAAACACAGAAATCCAGAGAATTCAGTATAACCAACGTGAGAGGAAAGCCAAAATTTGGAAAGTTGAACAGAGAGAGAAAGATGTTTGAGACACCCAAACAAAGAGAGACAAAATCTATGAAATATAGATGGACCAAACAGAGACTCAAGCACAGGCAGGAACGTGTCCATCACTGTCCCAGAAGAGCTATAGATGGAGGACAGAACAAAAACATACATCACTGTGTGCTCATCCAAAAACAAGCCGACCCCCCACAAGGGACGGTTCACAAAACTTAACATTTCTGACATTATTCATTCACTCCAGTTTTGCTGCATCCAAACATTTATGATTTGTTTTGGTCTATATACTGGTTATATATAATTCAATGAATATGATACACAGTTGAAGTCAGAATTATTAGCCCTCTGAATTATTAGATCATTTTTTCACTAATTTCTGTTTAACAAAAATAAGATTTTTTTTCTCAACAAATTTCTAAACGTAATAGTTTTTTAAAAAATAATTTTTAATAAGTGATTTATTTTATTTTTTGCCATGATTACACAACAAAATATTTTCCTAGATATTTTTCAAGATACAACCCCAAATAAGAAAAAAGTTGCGACAGGAAATTGCTAATAAAAAAAAGAAAATGATTTCTAAATTTACTTTGACTTGTATTTCATTGTAGACAAAACAACACACATTATTTAATGTGTTACGCATGATTTTTTTTTTTAATAAGCACACAATTTTTTGCCCTTTTATAACAACACTTTTGGGATGTTCAGGGTCTGAAGACACCAAGTGATGAAGTGTTTCAGGTGTCATTTTGTCCCAATCAACCTGCAAGCAAATTTAATCCAATTCGTCCTGTTATTTAAAATGCTGTACACATTCTCTATTGGAGACAGGTCAAGAGTACACAACCTCCACAGCCAGTCTTGTTGAAATATGCATGAGTGTCCATGGAAAAGAATGCTGTGCTCCAAAATCTCTATGTACTTTTCAGCATTAATGGTGCCACCACAGAAGGGCAAGTTACCTTTGCCAAGGGCACTGACACAACCCCATACCATAACAGAAACTGGCTTTAGGACTAGTTGCTGGTAACAGTCTGGATAATCCTTTTCGTCTTTGGTCCGGAGTAAACGGCATCCATTCCTCCCCAAAAATATCTGCAATACTTATTCATCTGACCACACTACAGGTTTCCACTGTGTGATGGTCCATTCCAGACGCCTCAGAGCCCAGAGAAGTCGACAACACTTCTGGACACTGTTAACATAGGGCTTCCTTTTGGCAGGGGGAAACAGATAAAAATTAGCCCTTGTGGCTAACTCTGGCTTATTTACATGTTTACTGTTAATTAGCAATGTCCCTGTTTGTTGCGTGCGGCGTTCACTCCTGCCCTTAATAATTACTTTCAATTGATGTTGTTTGTCCTTTTTCCCTTTTCAGTTTTCTATTGGTTAATCTGGTGGCGTCAGGCCTTTAAAACGAACGGAAGCGGACTTCTACAGCCCTCATTCCTCCACGTCACCACAGTCTTTGACGGCTTTATTGTTGTGTTCTCCTTTATGCTTTCCTTTTGATATTTGTTTGGAGTGGGGAGCTCCAACCTGCTTTAGGTTTGTTTGGTTGTTCTTTATTATGTTGTTGGGCTACCCATCTCTTGTCAATTTGGATTGTTTTGTTGGTTATGTTATGTTAATAAATAATTTAGCTGGAGCACTTTGGCCGTTGTTTATTATGTTATGTTGTCTTTTGGTCACGAGTCTTATTTAAGTTAGGGACCGTAACACTGTTAAATAAATAAATTTCAAATTTTGGCACAGTAAAGTTTAAACTGGCATTTGTGGATGTAGCTATGTATTGTAGTACTTGACACTTGTTTGCCAAAGTAGTCCTGAGCCCATGTGGTTATATGGCTTATAGATGAAAGATAATTTTTGATGCAATGTCTCCTGAGGGATCAGAGATCACGGTTGTTCAGCTCAGGCCTCTGCCCTTGTCCTTTATGCACTAAAATTCCTCAAAACTCCTTGATTCTTTTAATAACGTTATAAACTGTTGTAATTGAACTGTATAAATGTCTTCCTATATTTCTTTGAGGAACACTGCTTTTAAATATTTCAATAATTTTCTCATCTATTTGTTGGCAAACTGGCAATACTCAGCCCATCTTTGCTTTTAAAGCAATAGACCTTGGTGCTTTTGTACCAACTCATAATTGTTGATTTCACCTGTTTCAAATCACATCAATATTTAACCAATTTACCTCATTACTAGCCCTAAAATGTGTAGCGCATTTTGAAATGCGACAATGAAGATCCTGTACTTTTGCACACCTTAAGACTGGTTTGCAGGTTGAATGGGACAAAATAACTCCCGAAACACTTCATCACTTGGTGTCCTCAGACCCTAAATGTATTTTAAGTGTTGTGAAAAAGAATAGCATTTAGAAAGTGGTAAATGCTTTACTGTTCCAACTTTTTTGAAATGTAGTGCAATCAAAATTAAAATATGTGTTATTAAAAACAATAGTAATATATTACGAGGAACACATTAAATAAAGTGCTGTTGTATTATCTCCAATGAAATACAAGTCAAAGGTAACGTGCACTTCTGTGATGCACCATTAATGCTGAAAAGTACACAGAGATTTTGGAGCACGATATGCTGCCTTCTTTTCCAGTGATGTCCATGCATATTTCAACAAGACAATGCAAAATCACAGTTTGCACACAATACAAAGTCCTGGCGGCAGAGGAAGAGCCCTTCCAGCCCTTCCAGCCGCAACCCATCACTGGGAACTTTAATAAACCAATGATAAACAAAATAAATAAATAAATAATTAAATAAATACAAAGCAACACAGCCTCTAGCTCCGTATGCTAGATGATTAAATAAATAAATGAATAAATAAAAATGAATAAATAAATTAATTAATAACTTGAAAAATAAATAAATGAAATAAAATAATAAGTTAAATGAAATTAATACATAAATGAAATAAATTAATAATTTAAATGAAATTAATTAATTAATTAGATAAAATAACAAATAAATAAACACAACACAGCCTTGAGCTTCTGATGCTAAATAATAAAAAAATATTTAACTAATTAATTAATGTAATTATAATTAAATAAATAAATAAATAGACAGAAAGAAATTTAATGAAATAAAAAAATAAATTAATTAATAAATAAAGAAAATAAATGAAAAATGAATTAAATAAACAAATAAATGAATAAATAAATAAATAAATAAATAAATAAATAAATAAATAAATAAATTAAACGGCACAACACAAAACAGCCTTGAGCTCCTTATGCTAAATTAATAATAATAATAATAATAATAATAATAATAATAGTAATTTAAATAAATAAATAATCTAATAAATACATGAATAACTAAATGAAATGAAAAATAAATTATTTAATAAATAAAAAATTTTAATTAATTAATTAATAAAAAATATAGATAAAAGTAAGAAAGAAAAATAAATATAAATATATGAAATAATTTCCAATAAACAATTGAATGCATATATTATTGGATAAATAGATTACATTAAAAATAAAAACAAACAAATGAGTGAAAAAATAAATAAGTTAACAAAACTTAAAATTTAAAAATGTAAAAATTAATATAAATAAATAAATAAATAAAATATAAATTAATAAAATAAAACACAACACAGCCTTGAGCTCCGTATGATGAATGATTATGACAATGCAAAATCACAGTCTGCACACATTACAAAGTCTTTGCTGCAGAGGAAGAGGTTACAGGTATTTGACTGGCCTGCCTGCAGTCCCGACCTGTCTCCAATAGAGAATGTGTGGCGCATTTTGATGGGACAAATGGGACAAAATTACACCTGAAACACTTCATCACTTGGAGTCTTCAGTCCCTTAAATGTCTTTTAAGTGTTGTGAATAGAAATGGCAACATTACAAAGTGGTAAATGCTTTACTGTTCCTACTTCTTTTTTTAAATCTGCTGCAAAAACCAAAATTTAAATATGTGTTTATTAAAAAAAATACATTAAATAAATACATTAAATAAAGTACTGCTGTATTGTCTGCAATAATATACAAGTCAAAGTAAATTTAGAAATAAAATGACGCCACGTGCTCCGGGCCAAAGAAGAAAAGGAACATCCAGACTATTACCAGCAACAAGTCCAAAAGCCAGGGTCTGTCATGGTATGGCGTTGTGTTAGTGCCTTTAGGAAAGGTAACGTGCACTTCTGTGATGCACCATTTATGCTAAAAAAATACAGAGATTTTGGACCCGGATATGCTGCCTTCTTTTCCAGTGATGCCCATGAATATTTCAACAAGACAATGCAAAACCACAGTCTGCACACAATACAGAGACCAGGCTGCAGAGAAAGAGGTTACAGGTACTTGACCGGCCTGCCTGCAGTCCCGAACTATCTTCAATAGAGAATGTGTGGCCCATTTTGATGGAATGAATGGGACAAACTTTGTTTGCAGGTCAAATGGGACAAAATGACACCTGAAACACTTCATTACTTGATGTTTTCTTAAACCTCTTTTAAGTGTTGTGAAAAGGAATGGCAACATTACAAAGTAGTAAATGCTTTACTCTTCCAACTTTTTGAAAAATGTGCTGCAAGAACCAAAATTTAAATATGTGTTTATTAAAAAAGGAAATAAATCACGAGGAGGAACAGTAAATAAAGTGCTGCTGTATTGTCTGCAATAAAATACAAGTCAGTAATTTTAGAAATCACTTCTTTCTTTTCTTTTCATTTGCATATCCCATACTTTCCCAACTTTTTCTGATTAGGGGTTTTATAACTATATGAACATCATGTCATTATTCTTGTATTTAATATTTGAAAGTCTATACTGATTGATGAATTGTAATGCAGTGTTATTTGTGCTGATTTAAACAATGTAATTTGCTAGAAATGTAATTGGGTTATATAAGATGTGTAATTGATCTTATTTAGTCATTATCATGAATTGCCATATAACATCACATCCCGTGCCCTTCATGCCAATGAATAACTGTGAACAAACCAAACCTGGGACTAATTAAACTCATTACGAACGCTGTAACCTCAACTCATTTTCACCTCATTTACTTTAATTTTTACAGTGCTAGGATTATGTGAAATGACTGGTGGGTAAAACATTTCTCTCTCCACTTTCTGTAAAGTGACGTAATGATGTTTATGTTCATGGTCTACGGGGTTTATTTAAGATGGTAAATAACCATAAAGGCATTATCTGCCCCTAGAAGACATTTCTCAGGTTATTAAGTGCATGTTGTTTTTCAAAATTACCTGTAAAGTATAAATTATTTGTTTTTATCTGCGTTTCTTTTTGTAAACCTGAACTGTTTTTACTTGTTCTGATTTTTTCAAATAGCTTAATGTAATTACTACAATTAATTAATCAGAGTTATACAAGTGTTACCAATAAGATTATATTCCAAAATTGACACGGTGGCTCAGTGGTTAGCACTGTTGCCTCATAGCAAAAAGGTCACTGGTTCAAGTCCCGGCTGGACCAGTTAGCATTTCTGTGTGGAGTTTGCATGTTCTCCCCGTGTTGGCGTGGGTTTTCTCCGGGTGCTCCTGTTTCCCCTACAGTCTAAACACATGCGCTATAGGTGAATGTAATAAACTAAATTGGCCATAGTGTATGTGTGTTTCCCAGTACTGGCTTGCAGCTGGAAGGGAATCCGCTGTGTAAAACATATGCTGGATAAGGTGGCGGTTCATTCCACTGTGGGGACCCCTGATTAATAAAGGGACCAAGCCTTAGGAAAATGAATGAATGAATGAATAAATAATTGAAAAGCTCATTTAAAATATTAGTAAATAATAGAATAATATGCTATTAAAATTACACACAGACAGATGCACGCACTGACAGAGGCAGACATATATGCGCACACACGCAGGCATGCACAAAGATAAACACCCACGCACAGACAGATGAAATAGACACACACACACACACACACTTATGCTAATCGACACAATCAAAGAAACACACACACACACAAACATACACAAACAGACACACAAACACAAACAGACACACACACACACACACGTGCACACTGTCAGACATAACCATGAAACAAAGAGGCACACACACACACACACACAAACGCTCACAGACACCAACGCTAACAGACACAATCACAGAAACACACAGACACCTGCACACAAACACACACATCCACAAACAGACAGACACACACACACAGACAGACAGACAGACAGACAAACACATACGCAAACATACACATACAAACACACAAACAGACAGACACTCACACACAGACAGACAAACACACACAAATACAGACACACACATACACATACAGACACAAGCACACACAGACATCCACACATACAAACACATACGCATGCACACAGACAAACAAAGACACACACAGTAACAGACACACACACACAAGCACGCACACACAACGACAGGCACACACAGACAGACAGACTTGTACACACACGCACACACTTTCGCTAACAGACACAAACAAAGAAACACACAGACACACACACACACACACACATACAGTATACAGTACAAGTAGACAGACACACAGACAGACATATTTATACACATACCCATACAGACACAGACGTACAGACACACACACTGACGGACACACAAGCATGCACACACGCACATGCAGACAGACTCACACAAACACACACACAGTAAGACACACACACGCATTCAGACAGAGACAGACACACACACACACACACACACATACAGTAGACACACACGTGTACGCACATAGATAGACAGACACACGCACACTGACAGACACACACACACAGAAAGACAAACAGATACAAACACACTGACACAGCCACTCTCCAACACACATCGACACACTCAAACACAATAACACATACACATTCACACAGACACAGTCAAACAGACACACACACACATACTGTACACACACACATTAATCCTACTCTGACTAATTCAACTTGCCAGGACAATCAGTCAGGACTCCTGGGCCAATGTCCTGCTGTCTCATAATGAATATTCATGAGAGAAAGCTGATAAGTTTTTCTATTATTGTGTCCCCACTACACTCCAGCATAAAACGCAGCTCAGAGAGCGTTCACACATCCCAGATAAGCAAAATTGCTTTCCAAATGCAGTGGAAGGAGGTTAAACACAATTAGAAAACAGATTACCACCGGAGAAAGAGAGAGATAGAGAGAAAAAAAAAAAACAGAAACAGAAACAAACAGAAATGTGTCTCGAACAGGGAACTGGAGTCTGAATCTGAGCCTGAGGACACCCACATATTTACTGTGAATGCTAATAATACTTCCTACACTTTCTGCATGTAATTAATTCCAGTGTTAGAAGGAGAAAAGGATGAGAGATTCTGTTTTTGCGCCTTCAGTTGTTTGGACACATTTCACAAGGGTTTAAATGTTTTTGTGCTTTGGAAAAGAGCAATTAAGTGCGGAAAGCCCTTAAAAAGGTCACATTGTTTTACTGACGCTCTCTCTCTCTCTCTCTCTCTCTCTCTCTCTAAAAATGGCTGTTTATATGAGCAGAAAAAAGGACAGTTGAACACAATGGAAAGCATAATGTAGTAGCTGTATTTTCAGGAATGGTACAGGGAAAGGTTTTGACCATAGACTGTAAAAGATATAGACGTAGTATTTGCGACGTCACCTGTAGGTGTAAATGAAGCTACAAGTAGGCGTGGTCAACCATCGCCATTTTGTTTGCACGTCATTGCACCGACCGGGGGATACCAAATAAGGGCAAAGAGGCGGAGCATCAATGAAGCTACAAATGACTGCTAGCATTGTGCTAAGAAAGGCTTTTCTTTGAGAGAAACGCTTAATACTTTATTACCCGCAACTCGTTTGTGTTCTGACCACATGTGCTTGGCTGTACACTAGATCAGGGGTTCCCAAACTTTTCAACCCGCAACCCCCAAAATAATAATGTCAGTGACTTGTGACCCCCATTTTTCAAGGTGGTTATAGTTTAAAAATATTCACAACTATAGGCATAAATAAACATGAGCATATTGACAACATAAAAATGCAACAGTCTAATAACCGTATAATGTTTTTTTGTAGTCATTTGTTAATTTAATTTAAACATAAAAAAATTAAAGGCTGATGGCTGATTTTTGTTTGTATGTTGTTGTTGTTTTTTCTTTAACATAACTATTAACTATCTTCTGTGGGTTATGAATAAAATATGGTAATTCTAATAGTTTACTCAAATTTATTTGAGTTTTGGAAATCACTAAGCGACCCTTTGTCATTGTCCCGCGACCCCCCAAGGGGTCCCGACCCTCACTTTGAGAACCACTGCACTATATCAATAAAGTGTTTAGTCTTTTAAAAACACTGTAACACGGTTGTAATAGGGAGGAAAACACAAATTACCTCCAAACACTCCAAATATAAGCTAAATGCGAGGCTATTTATGAAATCCAGTCGTAACACTGGATTTCACTTCAGATGACTGTTCTAGGGCCGAGCTAATCAATCTGTCAGATTCTGGAGTGCATTACAGTTCTAAAGCGAAATATAAATTATAAATGATCTTAAATAAAACAAATACATTTATACAGATGGTGTACAAGTAAGAATTTCACTTACCTGGGAAATGGAGGTCACGTGAATGGTTTGTAAGCACAATTAAGTGCACACCGCATGCTATATTACCTGATAAGTGTAGGAAGTTATTCCGAAAGGCAAATGACTGCCTAAAGCCACAGAACACAAATCAAAAATATGATGAATATGCCAAGTTCAGCGGCTAATCAGCCGGAATCAGCGGAGGTGACGAGGTGTGACCAGCAAGACCTAGCTGGGGCCACGCCCCTAATTATGCAGCCTTAATATAACTTAATATAAACTTAACGGATGAGTTATTAAAAACAATCACTCCCTTACAGTTGTCATGAAGGGTTATATTAGCTATATACACTAAAACCATCTTTTGTGTCAGGCTGTAAACATGCTTTTATCAGCTTTAAAATTGGCCAACTTAGCGTTGCAGTCAGGGATCATCTGGAGTTCCTGGAGCCAGACCCCAAAGGCAAGTCGATGAATTGCAGTTTCAGTTACTTCTGTATTGGCTTCACATGAGGGAGCGGGATTTCACCACTAGGTTTTGACCAAACAGTAACATCTCTCTCTTCCATGTGAAGCTAATGTGGAAGCAACTGAAACTGCAACTCATCGAAATTCCACTAGGCCTGGCTCCATAATAGAGCACATTTCTGTTGAGGCCAATGTCAACATGGCCAACTTTACCACAGAAGAAAGGTGGTCACAGCCTGGTATAAAGAACATTTTTGGTTCATAAAGCTAATATCACCCTTCATGACAACTGTGAGGGGGGTGAAGTTTTTTTTTTTTTAGAAATCATCCATTTTGCTTCATTAAGTTATTTAAGTCTGCATAATTAAGGGTGTGGCCACTTAAGTGACAGCTAGGTCACTTCATCTCAGCTGGTTCCAGCTGATAATCCACTGAACACGACATATACATCTTATATTTGTTTTGTTTTGTGTGGCTTTAGGCAGTCAACTGCCTTTCAGAATTATTTCCTACAATTATCAGATCATATGTCATGCTGTGCACTGGTTTGTGAGCACAATTAATTCAAGTGGCCCTTATTTCCCAGGTGAATGAAATTAATCTCTATAAATGCATTTGTTTTATTTAAAATAATTTATCACTTATGATTCTCTTTAGAGCTGTAATGCACTCCAGAATCTGACAGATTGATTAGCTGTGGGCTGTAGAACAGCCATCTGAAATGCTGTTATACACTGTTATGCCTGGATTTCTTAAATTGCCCTGCATTTACTAACTCAGACTATATTTGAAGTGTTTGGAATAATTAGCATTTTCCTCCTGTAGAAAAATGCCATAAGAACAATGTTTAGAGGCTTAATGTTTTACAACAGTGTTTTTAAAAGTCTAAACACTTTATTGATATAGTATACAACCAAGCACATGGGGTCAGAACACACATGAGTCACATGTAATGAAGTTGAGCGTTTCTCCCAAAGAAAAGCCTGTCTAAGCAAAATGCCAGCAGGTGTCTGTAGCTCCGCCTCTTTGCCCTTATTTGGTATTCAATTCAATTCAATTCACCTTATTTGTATAGCGCTTTTACAATGTAGATTGTGTCAAAGCAGCTTCACATAGATGGTCATAGTAACTGAAACAGTGTAGTTCAGTTTTTAGTGTTTAAGTTCAGTTCAGTTTAGCTCAGTTCAGTGTGATTTAAAATCATTACTGAGAGTTCAAACACTGAAGAGCAAATTCATCGATGCGCAGCTCTACCAATCCTGAACCATGCGAGCCAGTGGCGACAGCGGAGAGGGAAAAAAAACTTCACCTGATGGGAGTGAAGAAAAAAAAACCTTGAGAGAACCAGACTCAGTTGGGCACGACCATTTTAATTTCTCCGCTGGCCAAAAGTCTTGTACAGAGCTTCAGTCACCGTGGTGGAGGCTGGAAGATGGCCTCAGCGAAGACTCGTCTGTCCCTGGAGCGTTGCTGGAATCAGACTCATGTTCTTCACTCCCCATGACCATCAGCGCAGCAACAGCTCAGGATATGGCCTGGTTCCGGATATGGAAACCTTGGGATCATCTCGTCGCTGGTCTGGTATCCCCCGGTCAGTGCGATGACGCGCGACTAAAATGGCGATGGTTGGCCTCGCCTACTTGTACCTTCATTTGTGTTCTTCAGGAACCTATGGGTGACGTCATGCATACTACATCCAGTTTTTTACATTCTATGGTTTTGACTGATTTAATTGATTGATTTAGAAATCAATTTAGAAAAAATTCTTTAGGTACAAGCTTTCAAAAGCTCTTCAGTGAGTCTAATAGTATGTGACTGCAAACATGCATATGCAAGCTGAGACACAATCTCAGACAAGAAATGTCAGAACCATGTACTCAACAGACCTAGTAATGTCACTGTGAGGGTCAGGGTTAAGTGTGCACATTAAAAGCATTGCACGCAGCCCAGCTTGCATCTGCACCCGGTCTGCAGACAGACCCTTCTCCATTTTTCATTCTCGCAGTATTGTTTTGGACTAGACTTGTGTTGCCAGATTTTACAAGAACAGCACACCAGCTCTGTTCTCATGCTTTATAGAGAGAAAACAAAAATCACCCTCCCACAAAACACCATAAAAAAGAATACATGGCAACACTTCTCGAGCAAAATTAATCAATTCACAATAAAGAGATGTGAACTAACATCATCCAACAACAACAATTTGTTTTAGCTCAACTTTACCTTTAAGGCATTCAGTATATTTACTAAATCATTTAGCGAGCAGAGAGCGAACACTGGCAGGACCCCACAATATGGGTGAATTCAGGGTTTACTATGCTAGTGGCAATAAAACTTGACCCACATAAACCCAAAGTACATTGTGCTGGTTGACCTTTGACCCCTGGTCTCTACTGAATCATTAGAGATGCATGAGTGGTTGTTCATCAATATCACTGATTCTGCTTTGTGAGGTCTATAGGGAATACCAGTACACATGCACACACACACACACACACGCAGTTGGTCTCGGTTGTTCTAGCACCATTATGTTAAAGGCTTTTAAAAAGATCACAGCCATATGGTGTATTTCATCCATCCATGCAGCGCTAATGTGCAAAACTATTTAAAAACAGTGCGACACGTCCACATCATATGTCAACCATATGTACACAACGGCTTCACAAAAGTGCTAACGTTGAAAAGCTTTAAATTAGACACATAAAAAGTGGCATTACAGCAATTTTACCACATTAAAAGGTTGAACAAATGTGAAATTTGATTAAAAATAGCTTTTAAGTTTTAATAAAGACCATTTTAATAACCTACCAAACTCCCATGCTAGCAATTATGAGTTCAATTTATTCGACACAATGCAAACAGTTAAACACGCTCAAAACACTGTGCAGTGTGCCTCACACAGGTGAGCGGGCTTGACAAACCACCTGTAGAAAACACACTCTTCTTGCTGACACATTAAGCCGTGCAATATTCTGCAACATCAAAACTGCTACAGCCTCCTCACTCTTCTGTTTTATTTCGCCCCCAAAGAGTGACAGCAGATCAATAAACTCACTACAGTTTGACAAATGCTGCAGTTGTTGGACAACATAATGTACATTTGAGGCTTTAAAAGGTGAGAATTTAGTTGTTTAGATTGCAACTACGCAGTTTATTTATAAAGATAATGGCTATTTTAAAATATTTATAATTTTGGAGATACAGCGTGTCGGCATCCATTAGCCTGTCATACTGAGCAGAGCAAAGACAGTTGACGTTCCGCCACAAGATGGCGACAGAGATGGCATAATAAGTCCTTAGAGAAGAAAAACTTAGTGTAAATTTCAAACTACCGCTGATCAAATTATTATAAAACAGGTAAATGACTAAGTTGATCTCCCTCTTGTATGTTGTAGTGCTGTATTTATACCATAGTAATCTAGTAGTGTTTCTGGAAGTGTTTGCTTTGCTTTGGCTTTTTCTGAGTTAATTATTGTGCTATCAGAGAAATACTGTGAAATCTCTGTAGACTGATGGCATTTCATGCCGTTCAGCCTCATAATCTTGAAATGTGAGCAAAATGGCTTGTTTTATTATCACTTTAGACATTACGCTACAGAATCATTAAAATACTAACTCTGAAGTGACGTTGGTGAACAAGCAATGGTTCCTGGTGTTCTGACGTCCTCTCAATATCACACTCGTAGCATTGCAATATAGTTGCATATCATCACTGGTGGGACACTAAGGCACTCAGCCAGCGACCTCAAGCCAAAGCACACCTACCACTATATATAAATATATATATATATATATATATATATATATATATATATATATATATATATATATATATATATATATATATATATGCACAGACAGTTGAAGTCAGAACTATTAGCCCCCCTGATGACACTAAATAATATTTGACTAGATATTTTTCAAGACACTTCTATACAGCTTAAAGTGACATTTAAAGGCTTAACTAGGTTAATTAGGTTAACTTGGCAGGTTAAGGTTATTGTATAACAATGGTTTGTTCTGCAGGCCATCGAAAAATATATAGCTTATAGGGGCTAATAATTTTGCCCATAATTTAAAAAAAAAAAAATTTTTATTAAAAACTGCTTTTATTCTAGCCGAAATAAAACAAGCAAGACTTTCTCTAGAAGAAAAAATATTATCAGACATACTGTGAAAATTCCCTGAATCTGTTAAACGTCATTTTGAAAAACTTAAAAAAAAAAAAAAAAATTGAAAGGAAGGTTAATAATTCGGCCTTCAACTGTATATATACCTGTACTGCATGCCTTTGTACTGTGGGGGAAACCGGAGCACCAGGAGGAAACCCACTCGAACATGGGCAGAACATGCAAACTCCACACAGAAATGCCAACTGACCCAGCCGAGGCTCGAACCAGCGACCTTTTTGCTGTGAGCCGACAGCACTACGTACTGCGCCACTGCGTCACCCATATACACACAAACACACACGACATACATATACTGTACACATACATATAAGTAGCACAACTACATTTAAACTAAAATTAAAATAAGAAACATTGAAGCTGTATATAAGAATCTAATTCAAATAAATCAGAAAAAAATGAATATGAGAAATACGTCATAAAACTACTTAAAAAACGAAAATGTTTCTCCAAATATGCTACTTTTAGTATCAATAATATGCAATTTTCATTTCATTCTGCAAACTAATGCAGAATAAATGAATATAAAACGAATAACACTTCATCCAAATAAATGAAATAAATTGTCATTAGGAGCAAAAAATGTTTTATCATGTCTCTATTTGTTTTTTATAAAACATAATAAGGATCTAACTCCTGAAATGTAATAAAATGTCATAGTTGGTGTAGAAGCCTTGACTTTTAATCACAACAAATTAAAATATTTTGTCACTTTCTGAAAAAAATCTCGTAATGACAACATTTTTATTTGAAATTTGATAAAAAAAAGGTATCAAGTGTTTACAGAATAAAACTAACATTAATATGTTTGGTCAAAAACATACCTAATAAATGCAGTAAATCATTAGAAACTGAGAATTTACAAGTAGTATTTTCCATAGCGTAACAGTTTTAGGTCACACTTTAAGGTTTCATGAGTTAATGTGTTTACTAATATGAACTAATTATGAACAATACTTGTACAGCATTGATTAGTTTAACATTCACTACTGCATTATTAACATCCAAATTTATGCTTGTTAACATTAGTTAATGCCCGTGAGTTAACAAGCTAACAATGAACAGCTTCATTTCTATTATCTAACATTAACTTACATGACTAAAAACTGTGATAAATGTATTGATCATTGTTTGTTCATGTTGGTAAATACATTAACAATAACTAATACAACCTTATTGTAAAGTGTTATCCAGTTTCAAAACAGCAATGCATCATATAATTTATGTTGCTGTTTTTGTTAAAATCACATTAAAAATAAAGCAATAAATTCCAAAACAATTACAATTATGATTCATACCATTTACATCAAGGTACCTGTGTTGCTCTAAATATACAGTACATGCGTTAGATACCCATGATGTAATGTATATCTGCCTAATAATGTCTCTGCTGATGCTGTATATACAGTCAGTGAAAAGGGGAGGGGGCGTGTCCTTACCCTCAGCGGGGGCGGAGATTAAAGGCCCAGGTTCCTCTGGAAACGAGCAGGCAGCCAATTGGAGCACAGCAAAGATCTGTAAGAGGCAGGGGGTCAGAGTCGCCATGGCAGCGACACACCAGAGCTGCAGAGACACAAGAAGACATGAGAAGTTATTAAAAAAAAATCCTGAAAATAACACAATGCAATGCTAGTGACTGCTTTTCTGATGCTCACTCCACACCTAGCCTGAAATAAACATCATTTGTGGCTGACTTGAAAGTGTATGTACAGAGCAGGCACTGTATTAAAAGCAGCTCTGTTAAGGAATAGACAGCCAAACATGAAGGTATGAGAGAAATAATTAACACTCGCATAATTAACACTCGCATACTGTAATTGCAGCTTTGCCTACTGTTATTGTGTTCCTAAGCTAATGAGTTATTGCCAAAATGAGCACAAAAAATGCAGTAGCACATGGAAATGCGTTATAACTCGACATAAAACAACACAACTAATCAAAAACTAAAATAAATATTAATTAATTTCATAATTAAATTATATTATAATAAATATTACATACATTTAATAAAATAAAAATTAAATAAAAACATATTATTAAATAAAATCATAAAAAAATATTAAATAAAATCATATATTTTGCACATCAAAAATAATTAAATAAAATGTAAGTAAAAAATCAAAATGACAACACAAACTCTAAATATAAAACTAATTTGGTTTAGTTTTGATAATTTTTATTACATTTAGCATTAGGTACAACTTTTATGTCAGACACACATCCAAAATGTCTTTATGGCAGTAGTTTTTGGATCTAAACAAAAAACAAAACTACATTTAATGCATGATCGTGGGAGGAAAGGAACACAAACTCAGACGGTGTTATGATTAAGCTTTCCTCAAAGGTTTATTGCCTCAGGCATATTATATTTTTCATAAACAAACAGGGAGTAATAAAAAGTCACATCCAGAATTAGCAGTTTCAGATTAGAAATAGGGAGTGCTGAGAAAAACACCATATATGTGAAATACAAACATAGATATTCAATAAAAACTAAGAAGTGGAAGAAATTAAGTTAGACTTATGCAACATATACACTCAAAATGTCAAGAAAAATTGCAAGATTGCAAGATTATCTTTAATAAGACATAATAAAAGACATATTTCAAAATAAACAACAAAAAAAGAACTGAAGAATAGAAATGTTAAATAGAGGGACAATCAAAATTGAAGGAAATAAATTCATGTCAAAATTTTGAGATATAGTGAGAATTGAGACATAAAAATCTGAAGTTTGAGAAATAAAGTGAGAATTTTGAGATTCTAAGTTAGTATTGAGTTATAAAAATCCTAATTTTGAGAGTGTCATTATTGAGATACAAAGTTATAATTGAGACACAAAATCT